>NC_069502.1:959198922-959201422 GCF_027579735.1 Bombina bombina
ACAAAGTTCTTGCCAGAATTTACTGGTAAACTGTGTACCACGATCCGAGGTGATTGAGTTGGGTAATCCATGTAATTTGAAGATATTGTTATAAACTATATTGGCTGTTTCATAAGCGGTTGGTAGCTTATGGTATGGTACAAAATGGACCATCTTACTGAACAAATCAACTATTACAGCTATGGTGTTGAATTTGTTAGCTGGAGGTAAGTCCACTATAAAATCTATGGCGATATCCTGCCAAGGCCTATCTGGAGTAGGCAAGGGTAGAAGTTGTCCAAATGGTGCTTTCTTCCCTTTTTTGGAGGTAACACAAACTTTACATGACTGAACATATCCTGCCACATCTTGTGCTAAAGAAGGCCACCAGAAGAATCTTTTAACAAGTTCTTGTGTTTTAGTAATACCCGGATGTCCAGAAAGAGGTGAATCATGTAAAGTCTGAAGCACCATTTCTCGGAGAGATTCTGGTACATAAATTTGGTGATCATGGTAGTATAACCCGTCATCTTGAAGTTGAAGTTCTGTTTTTGGTATATTGGAATCAGTTAACTGTTTAGCAGAAAATAATTGTCTTTGATCAAAAGTGAGACCTAGAAAATGGTCTAAAGAAATGATTGTTCCCTCTTTGTTTGACTCATGAGTAATGTCAAACTGACGGGAGAGAGCGTCTGCCTTACGATTTTTAGAGGCCGGTCTGTATGTTATGAGGAAGTTGAACCTATTAAAGAAGAGATTCCATCGAACCTGCCTTGATGTTAAAGTCCTGTTAGTTTTAAGGTACTGCAGGTTCCTATGATCTGTATAAATCAATATAGGGTTTGAAGTGGCCTCAAGAAGATGCCTCCAATGTTCCATAGAACTTTTAATAGCGAGAAGTTCTTTTTCTCCTATTGGATAATTTTCTTCAGCCGATGTCAAGGTTCGTGAGAAATAAGCTACTGGATGTAACGGTTTTCCCAAACTCTCTCTTTGTGAGAGAATAGCTCCAATTGCTACATTCGAGGCATCTACCTCTAGAACGTATTGAAGTTTTGGGTTTGGGAAATGCAAGATGGGTGCACTAGTGAAAGATTTCTTTAATTTATCGAAGACTGTTTGTGCTTCAATTCCCCACTGAAAGGGTGTATTCTTCTTTGTAAGATTTGTTATAGGTTTTGTTATATGTGCAAAGTTTTGTATAAATTTCCGATAAAAATTAGCAAAGCCCATGAATCTCTGGACTTGTTTCTTGTTAGTGGGTCTCGGCCAACGTAAGATCGCTGAGATCTTATCCTCTTCCATGTTTATGCCTTCAGAACTAATAGTGTAACCTAAGAAGGTTATCTTGTTAGTGTGAAATTCACATTTTTCAAGTTTTACATAAAGGTGGTTTTCACGTAACCTGGTAAGTACCACTTTTACATGTTGAATATGTTCATCGAAAGACTTAGAGTAGATGAGTATGTCATCCAAATAAATCACTATAAATATATCGAGTAAATCTTTAAAAATATCATTTATCAGATACTGGAAAGTCGCAGGGGCGTTACATAGCCCGAAGGGCATGACCGTATATTCGTATAACCCATATCGGGTTCGGAAGGCTGTCAGCCATTCATGCCCTGATTTAATTCAAACTAAATTATAAGCACCCCTCAAGTCCAGTTTTGTGAAATATTTTGCACCTTGTAACCTTTCTATCAGGTCAGGAATTAAAGGTAGAGGGTATCGGTTTTTTTACGGTGCGCTTATTTAGTTCGCGATAATCAACAATAGGTCTTAAGCTATGATCTTTATTCCGAACAAAGAATATCCCTGCTCCTGCAGGAGAAGTAGAAGGTTTAATAAACCCTTTTTTTAAATTGTCCTCCAAGTATGTTTTCAAGAATTCTAATTCTGAATCCGATAAAGGGAAAATATGCCCGTATGGGATGTCCACTCCAGGTAGTAGATCAATTGGACAATCATATTTTCTATGAGGAGGCAAGTTTTCTGCCTCCTTCTTGTCAAAAACATCAGAGAATGTCTGATATTGTGGGGGTATAGAAGGTGTGTCTGTTAGAAGAACATGAGAGTGGAAGCAAGTCTTTTTACAATAATCTGAAGTGAACTCAATTGTAGAATTTGACCAAATAATGTTGGGGTCATGTAAGGATAACCAGGTAATACCAAGTATTACAGGATATAGAGGTGATGGAATAACATCAAATGTTATATATTCTGTGTGGTTCTGTTTAGAAATAACTCTTAGTGGAATAGTTTGGTATTGAATAGGACCTGAGGAGATAGACTTTCCATCAATAAAACGTAACACAGTGGGGTTTGCTTTTTTAATTAATGGAATTTTATTTTGATTAACAAAATCTACATCAATATAATTCAAACTAGCCCCAGAATCAAGGATAGCCTGGGTTTGTAGTTGATGTTGGTCCCACTGAAAAAGAATAGATAGTAGACAGTGAGATGATAATTTACTATATGTTGATAGACAATTAGCAGTAGTTATTTGCTTACCCTT
>NC_069502.1:959506422-959623922 GCF_027579735.1 Bombina bombina
ATGTTAGTTTAATTTTAAAATTGTTTCAACTTGATGATATGTTATTCTATAGCAAGAAAAAAGAAATGTCTTATAATTACATGGTGTTTATTGTCCCTTTAAATAATTGTAAAAGTGAGAAAAAATTGATAAACAGCAAGACTATCTCTTCAATACTGATATGGTAAGTGTAAAAACAATGAAGGCATACAAAATTAGTTGAGGCAAGATAAATACTGCATGCAGAAGGTGCTCAGAAGGTGCAAAGGAACTTGAGAGAAATGCAATTATACACTATTATTGTTGTAAAGCTGACCTTTCATCTAACATGATCTATTTGCAGCAGGGCATGATATCTTAGCAGTCAGATCTTAAAACACCCAGCAGATATTTTTTGTCATTTCAGAATCATGTGACCTTGCCCACAATGCACAAAGAATAGATTGTTACAGTTAAAGGGGCAATTTAGTCAAAATTAAACTTTCATGATTCAGATAGGGCATGCAATTTTAAACAACTTTCCAATTTACTTTTATCATCAAATTTGCTTTGTTCTTTTGTTATTCTTTGTTGAAAGCTAAATATGCTAGTTTCTAAGCCCTTGAATGCCACCTCTTATCTGAATGCATTTGACAGTCTTTTTACAGCTAGAGGGCATTAGTTAATGTGTACCATATAGATAACATTGTGCTCACACTTGTGGAGTTACTTATGAGAGGGTACTGATTGGTTAAAATGCAAGTCTGTCAAATGAACTAAAAATAAGGGGGGAGTCTGCAGAGGCTTAGATACAAAGTAATCACAGAGGTAAAAAATATATTATTGTTATTGTGTTGGTTATGCAAAACTGGGGAATGGGTAATAAAGGGATTATCTATCTTTTTAAATAATACAAATTCTGGAGTAGACTGTCCCTTTAACTTGAATTGCTGTTCAGTCCATGTACCCTTTCACTTCTGTAACCTAAATACAATCCTTTACAAATAAATATGTTGTTTATATTCTCACAAAATTCCAGCAAAATATTTTTGTGCATTTTTCGAACTATTTACAAAACATGGGATATTTTCCATTATTGACCAAATCACAAATTATCCTTACAAAAAAAATATTCTGTGTCCCAGAGATTTAAAAATTAAAAGAACTACACAAAAAGATCTGCTTGCATATTCACTTTTATCCTAGATTTTATAATATAAACAAATGTTTTATTATTTTTAATATTAGGAAATAATTAAAAGGAAATGGATATTATTTTAGCATGCAGTACAATAGGTTTGTTTAATTTTTCTTTTTTAAGGATTGGTATATTCTTTTTTAGTAAAATGTGACACTAAAATATAAATTTTTATAGCACAGATTGTTAGTTACCTTTTCTTGTAATTTTCTAAAAAGAACAAAGGTTATTCAACATATATTAAAGTACATTTCTCATAAATCAAGAGTTTCCCAGAATTTTCTAATAAAGGATATTTTTTATATAAGGAGATTCTTATATAATATTTACAGCTTTTGTTTGTGTAGTTTATAATACAATTAAATAGGTACAATTTTAATATACATTAAAGTATACAATGTGTACTTTAAACTGCATTTTTACTGTAAACTAATGTAATAATTGTTAAAGGGACAGTCTACACCAGAATTGTTATTGTTTTAAAAGATTGATAATCCCTTTATTACCCATTTCCCAGTTTTGCATAACCAACACAGTTATAATAATATACTTTTAACCTCTGTGATTATCTTGTATCTAAGCCTCTGCAAACTGCCCCTTTTTCAGTTCTTTTGACAGACTTGCAGTCTAGCTAATCAGTGCCTGCTCCCAGATAACTTCTCGTGCACGAGCACAGTGTTATCTATATGAAATACATGAACTAACACCCTCTAGTGGTGAAAAACTGTTAAAATGCAATCTGAAAGAGGTGGGCTTCAAGGTCTAAGAAATTAGCATATGAACCTCCTAGGTTAAGCTTTCAACTAAGAATACTAAGAGAACAAAGCAAAATTGGTGATAAAAGTAAATTGGAAAATTGTTTAAAATGACATGCTCTATCTGAAACATGAAAGTTTATTTTGGCCTAGACTGTCCCTTTAAAAGACAAAAAATAAGAGTTCAATATAAACATCTCCAGGTACAGTATAAATAATAATACAATTCTTGAATAATGTCAAATGTCTAAGAAACTATATGAAGAAGAGAATCTTGTGCACCATCTAGATAATGCACTTAAATGGATAGGAAAGTCAAAATTAAACTTGCATGATTCAGATAGAGCAGGTCCTTTTAAGACAATTTTAAATTCACTTCTATTTTCAAATGTGCTTTGTTCTCTTGGTATCCCTTATTGAAAAATAATATGCACATATCCTACACTAGTGGGAGCTAGCTGCTGATTGGTGCCTGCATACATTTGTCTCTTGTGATTGGCTAGATATGTTCAGCTAGCTGCCAATAGTGTTCCTTCTGCAAAGAGAAAAAAAGAGAATGAAGCAAATTTGACAATAAAAGTAAATTGGAAAGTTGTTTAAAAATGTATGTTCTATCCAAATAATGAAAGAAAATGTTGGGGTTTCCTGTCCCTTAAAATTAGAAAATAATATCAATGATAATATAAGCTTCTTCTTTTTTTTCTTTTTAAAGAGGCACTAAATTCTATAGCACAATCTAATTTTAGAAAATGTTTTTGATAAAATACAAGAAAAAAAAAACATTCTTTTTTTAAATTTAGCAATTTAATAATCACTTTAAAAGTATAATTGGTTATGATTTTATTGTGATTTCTCGCTAATTTTATATTTGTAAAAATGAATTATTAGAGGTCACTATATGATTTATCTGTTCAATTTACTTATTCACCAGTGAGAAAATTTGCTGACGATTTCAAATTTGTGCGCCATAGAGATAGTGCACCCAAATCAAACAAAATGAACAAATAAATAGGAAACAGTTATAGCTATGACAATATAAACATTTTAAATAATTATGAAACTAACTTAACATGGTAATACAATATCAAGTGAAAAAGGTTTTAAAATTATTAGTAAGGGACATTCATTTCAACAAATGTAATTTATACATTTAATATTTATATTAAAAAAAAATTGGTTATAATTTTGTCATGATTTGCTCTCTAATATTTATATATGTTAAAAACATAGAAAAAATGTTACTAAACCATTAAGAAATAACAAATTATTACAGGTCACTATATGATGTTTCTGTTGAATGTACTTAGTTTTCACTTAAACAAGAAAAGCAATATTGCTGATGAGTCAACAGATGAGAAGACCCTAATTATTCATGATTTTTCTTTCATTAGTTCTTTCTTTTCTCAGGCTTATTTGATCACTATGGCTAATTCATTCATGGTGTGTTTTGCAAACTGGCAATTTACAAATTAATGGTCCCTAACAATATGCCCTACAGGTTGTCTGTGCGTTGAGGTTGCCTCGTCTTGTGTGATGGCTGTTAATGGGCAGTTAAAATGCTTTCTCGTCAGACAATAGACTTGCTCAAGTGTGCAACTATTTAGGGGAAGCTGTCCCGCCCACCACGGGTGGCAACAGTTTGTGCAGTCTGTGTCCAGCTGCTGTGTGCTGTCACGAGAATACAACAGCCATGTGTCGGCAACAAAGCAGTGTCAACCCAATGGCCTGTCCCTCCCAGAAAAGCTAGTATATCAGTAACATATGGTGTTTTGGGGGTTCCTCTCATTTAACAAACATTGTTTCCCTCTGTATAGAAGGCACAGATATGTAGGTATCCTAAGTCAGCCAAGTGACTAAATTAAATTCCCAAAGCTGCACGATTCAGGACACTAATTGGCTTGGCTCATATATTTTGTGTGAAACTCTCTGAGAAACAGATTGGCCCATTTTTCAAGCTAATGATGGTTATTTGAAGTAATGAATAGACAGGGCATTGGAACGGCTGGTTACTGTGGCCTGGTAAACTTTAACTCCTATTCATAACAAGTGTACAGAGGTGAGGTTTGTTATTCCAGCTAGACAGACAAGTTGGTGCCACAATTGTGTCAATCATCAGGTCTCATTATAAATGAGAAGTGAGTCTGAGTGTTTGTGAAAGATTGTGTGCATCAGACCACTTAGCCAAAATAAGTGCCAAAAACATATTAGCTTTACTTGAATTTTACAAAATGGTACATTTTTTACAAGTATATAGATTGGCAAATATACCTAAATTATGAAATCATTCTGCATTACCAGATTTATACAGAAGCCAAAATGTAAGTGATGCTTCTTTATACATTTTCCTTTACTTTATTTCACTGGACTCCTAAATTAATGTGATATATATATATATACATAGTATATAGCTTTAGGAATCCAGTGAATTAAACTACAGAAAGCTGCATTTACAACTATCACTTGATATTCTAATGAAAAAAAAATAGATGCTTTAATTTGTTATTTTGCATTACCAATCCTAGCTAACAATGTATTTAAAGGGACACTGTAACCAAAATTTTTCTTTCGTGATTCAGATTGAGCATTCCATTTTAAGCAACTTTCTAATTTACTCCTATTATCAAATTTTCTTCATTCTCTTGGTATCTTTATTTAAAATGCAAGAATGTAAGTTTAGATGCCGGCCCATTTTTGGTGAACAACTTGGGTTGTCCTTGCTGATTGGTGGATAAATTCATCCACCAATAAAAAAATGCTGTCCAGAGTACTGAAACCAAAAAAAGCTTAGATGCCTTCTTTTTCAAATAATAATAGCAAGAGAACGAAGAAAAATTGAAAATAGGAGTAAATTAGAAAGTTGCTTAAAATTTCATGCTCAATCTGAATCACGAAAGAAAATTTTTGGTTACAGTGTCCCTTTAACACAAAGTAAAGTTATGCTTGAGAGCCTCTAGAAAACCACTGATGAGCCAACCAGGACTGGAAGCAGCACAAAACAACCAATCACCATCTGTGTTCAGCTCAGAAGCTGGAATGATTGCAGCTCTGTAATATGATTTACCTATGTGTTTAACCATTTTTTGTGTGTTAAAAGTACAGTTCAGGAAGGCAAAAAAATAACATTCTTTAACAGTTTTTGCATTAGAATGTCTCTTTAAAGATAAATCAAATGTTAGATCCTTACTTGATGTTGGGCACTTTAGGAATATCTTGGCTATGGATTATTTTCACTAAGGTGAGAATTTGACATAAAGTTTCACATCATTACACACTTATATGCCAATTATATTTCATGAAGTAGTTTTTATGAGGGGTTGGCTATTTAGCAAATAACCTGTTCATTTTAACGAGGGGAGCATTGACATTCTACTTGTAAACAATCATTATCAATAGGCTGTGATGTGCTGCTGTCAGTTTCTTGTGCCTGAAGGAGAGAATGCTAATTTCCCAGCCCTGTGTGATTACATTTAAATCAATTCTCAAATGAAAACTGCTTTATTTTTTTTTGCCAGGTTTAAGTCCTCTTAAAGCTTCATAAAGCCTTGACAATCAACAAATATGTAACCTATTTATTTATGGATTAGGAAATGTATATATAAAAAAACAATTATGTTGCACATTTCAGAACATTTAACACTTTCCTACAAAAATCACATTACTTAAGGGACACTGAACCCATTTTTTTTCTTTTGTGATTCAGATAGAGCATGCAATTGTAAGCAACTTTCTAATTTACTACTATTATCAAATTTTCTTTATTCTCTTGCTATCTTTATTTGAAATGCAAGAATGTAAGTTTAGATGCTGGCCCATTTTTGGTGAACAACTTGGGTTGTTCTTGCTGATTGGTGGATAAATTCACCCAACAATAAACAAGTGCTGTCCATGGTTCTGAACCAAAAAAATAGCTTAGATGTCTTCTTTTTCAAATAAAGATAGCAAGAGAATAAAGAAAAATTGATAATAGGAGAAAATTAGAAACTTGCTTAAAATTGCATGCTCTATCTGAATCACGAAAGAAAAAAATTTGGGTTCAGTGTCCCTTTAGGTATTCATTAACTAGAATAAATGAGGAGAAATGCTTATTAGCACAATTTTACAAGGTATTACACTATTACACAAGTGAATGCTTTTTACCCCTGTCTTGATTATTCAGTATCCTTATCTAAGGGAATTGTATAAAAGATTTGTATAAAAGATTTGACACTTGTTTAAATAACAAATATATTTATTTGAAAAATAAGAAAAAAATCTCTTTAAAAATTCCAATACGGACTTTGTGACACGTGGTTTACAAGTTCTAATATGTCTTGTAACTAATAAGTGAAGTCTATGACTGGTGTTACAAGATTAATGGTATAGATGTATAGTAACAATATGTTTGGTAATGATATGTTTAGTGACAATATGTTCATAAGAAATATAATGAAACAACCTATGTGTTGGGAAAATGTTTTGAAAATAGGACTTGTTAGAGTGTTGTACCTAGTGCATTGAAAACCTAGTACACAGTCTAAAAAGTCAAATTTATGTTTGTAGAGTTTTGCTATTGCCAATATTTCTTGTTTTACTATATATATATATAGAAAACTATTCTTGGTGCTTGTTCCTGGTATCAGCAATTATTAGCTTTCACACAAATCACTGTCATATGAGAGAGGAAAGGAAAATGTTTGGACATTTGTTGCTTAAAATCTTACAAATATTTGTTGCTTGAAGTCTTACAAATATTTCATAAAACATATATTGCTAAAAATGTAAAAATGTATATTTACGGTTAAAACTGTATTTCTGCAATTATAAAACATATATTGCCAAAAGTGTAAAACTGTATATTTACGGTTAAAACTGTATTTCTGCAATTTTAAACTTGCTAGTAGTCGGCCGACTATTGTATGGCAATTTAAATTGCACAGGAAATTTTTGTATTCGTTGGTAACTCAGTATCAATATTAAAAGAAAAAGAAAAACCACCGGTGGATTTGTTGTTTAAAAGTCGTTTTCTTAAAAGCTTTTTTTGGATAATTTGTGTCGGTTTATATTGGACACTCCTATTTGCGCCAGTATCCTTGAGTGTTAAACACTGTCAATATGTGTTGAGATAAGAACTATAATGACCAAAGCTCTACGGTCTAGGGAAGTATTAGAGTAAGGAGCGTTAAGACTTACTGTACTCCTAACCGATTCTGGAGCCTGGTTCGAGTTGTTGCGCTCTTTTTTGCTGGAGGATGTCGAGTTCCGCTGACTGTGTGCAGCTCCGTTTCCCTCTTGATGTGGGTAGTCTTTGTAACGGTCTGCTGGTATAGACCGAAGTGCTGGAGTTGATACAAATTGGAAGTGTTTTTCTTTGAAGGCTTTGATCCGTCTGCAATGATCCCAAAGTCAATATGTCAACGCGTTTCTGCCCTCAAAAAAGGGCCTTTCTCAAGACTAGGGTCAACGCGTTTCTGCCCTCAAAAAAGGGCCTTTCTCAAGACTAGGGTCAACGCGTTTCTGCCCTCAAAAAAGGGCCTTTCTCAATTTGTATCAACTCCAGCACTTCGGTCTATACCAGCAGACCGTTACAAAGACTACCCACATCAAGAGGGAAACGGAGCTGCACACAGTCAGCGGAACTCGACATCCTCCAGCAAAAAAGAGCGCAACAACTCGAACCAGGCTCCAGAATCGGTTAGGAGTACAGTAAGTCTTAACGCTCCTTACTCTAATACTTCCCTAGACCGTAGAGCTTTGGTCATTATAGTTCTTATCTCAACACATATTGACAGTGTTTAACACTCAAGGATACTGGCGCAAATAGGAGTGTCCAATATAAACCGACACAAATTATCCAAAAAAAGCTTTTAAGAAAACGACTTTTAAACAACAAATCCACCGGTGGTTTTTCTTTTTCTTTTAATATTGATACTGAGTTACCAACGAATACAAAAATTTCCTGTGCAATTTAAATTGCCATACAATAGTCGGCCGACTACTAGCAAGTTTAAAATTGCAGAAATACAGTTTTAACCGTAAATATACAGTTTTACACTTTTGGCAATATATGTTTTATAATTGCAGAAATACAGTTTTAACCGTAAATATACATTTTTACATTTTTAGCAATATATGTTTTATGAAATATTTGTAAGACTTCAAGCAACAAATATTTGTAAGATTTTAAGCAACAAATGTCCAAACATTTTCCTTTCCTCTCTCATATGACAGTGATTTGTGTGAAAGCTAATAATTGCTGATACCAGGAACAAGCACCAAGAATAGTTTTCTATATATATATAGTAAAACAAGAAATATTGGCAATAGCAAAACTCTACAAACATAAATTTGACTTTTTAGACTGTGTACTAGGTTTTCAATGCACTAGGTACAACACTCTAACGAGTCCTATTTTCAAAACATTTTCCCAACACATAGGTTGTTTCATTATATTTCTTATGAACATATTGTCACTAAACATATCATTACCAAACATATTGTTACTATACATCTATACCATTAATCTTGTAACACCAGTCATAGACTTCACTTATTAGTTACAAGACATATTAGAACTTGTAAACCACGTGTCACAAAGTCCGTATTGGAATTTTTAAAGAGATTTTTTTCTTATTTTTCAAATAAATATATTTGTTATTTAAACAAGTGTCAAATCTTTTATACAAATCTTTTATACAATTCCCTTAGATAAGGATACTGAATAATCAAGACAGGGGTAAAAGCATTCACTTGCGCCTACACTCCAAAAATTTCCAAAACCTCTCCTGTACACCTAAGTAAGATATTTTTTGGGGAAAATATCCTAGGAGTAAAAGGCTTACCCCATTAGGCAGCGCAAAAAAGTTTTACACTTCACTCACCTATTACACTATTACACACCTACAAACACAGACTATATACATAAACATAAACAGACTCACACACGTTTATTTATTTATTTTGCATATATGTTTTTTTGTTTTCTAAAAAAACTAAAACATTAATTTGCAGTGCAACAACATGAAATGAGACATGATGATAGTGTACATGTATGGACTTTGAACATCATTCTGAAATAAATTACATATTAATACTATTTACAAATTAATTAATCCTGTCTAGAGTGGGTTAAAAATTGCATTAATTTCAATATATTTAAATGATAAGTGTATGTGTATATACTGGGCTTGAAATTTCCAATGGTCCCGGACGACTTAGAAATTTGACTTTTTCCTAACTTTAATAAGTGGACTAGTAACTTTTTTCCTCTGGGCTAGTAGCTTTTAACCATTGACTAGGAAACCATAGTGATATTTTTCCACCCCCTGTATATATTTTTTTGTGGGGGTACTCACCGGTACGGAGTACCTCCACCTCCAACTCATAACAGGGAAAATTTGTAATCATCATGTAAATACTCTAGTTTTCATAAGAGGGGCTGCAAAATACACCAGACATTGTAAATAATTGTGTCCCTTTGCTTTTCTCAAATTTACTGAGCAGAATATATCAATCAATAATCAATGAGTACCGGCACCTTTTATTGAGTACCTGCACCTTTTCTTTTACAAAAAAGCACTGTGTATATATATATATATATATATATATATATATATATATATTTATGAGCATAGAAAATTATTTATTTGTTATGTTGCGGGACAACTATGTATCCCTTCCTCAGAAAACAAAAGTGAAGGGATACTTAGTTGTCCCGAAACTTAACAAATAAATAATGTTCTATGCTTTAAAGACTAGTGAGTGCTTGCTATTTCGATATATATTTATATATATATATATATATATATATACAGTATCCCACAAAAGTGAGTACACCCCTCACATTTTTGTAAATATTTTATTATATCTTTTCATGTGACAACACTGAAGAAATGACACTTTGCTACAATGTAAAGTAGTGAGTGTACAGCCTGTATAACAGTGTAAATTTGCTGTCCCCTCAAAATAACTCAACACACAGCCATTAATGTCTTAACTGTTGGCAACAAAAGTGAGTACACCCCTAAGTGGAAATGTCCAAATTGGGCCCAATTAGCCATTTTCCCTCCCCGGTGTCATGTAACTCATTAGTGTTACATGGTCTCAGGTGTGAATGGGGAACAGGTGTGTTAAATTTGGTGTTATCACTCTCACTCTCTTTCATACTTTTATAATGAAAGTAAATTGCTTACAAGTATTTCCATTACCCTTATATTGGTATTTGAAATAGTTTATTTAGCCTGTGGTATCCCCACCCATTCTGAAAGTTTTTGGTCTCAAGGCCAAGCTGTGTTAACACAGCCAGTAGAAGAAATTACACTCCCAGTGGGGTATAGAAGAGATAAGGTAATAAAATGTTAATTCTTTATTGTTCGCTCCAAGTATTGGTGATTGGTTTATGGACAGATATAAGATAAAGAAGCAGGGTTATGTACACAATGTGATAAAGTAATGAGATCTGATTATGCCTATACGCTCAACCCATTTTATTAGGTTGTGGCTTCAAAACACAAAATCAGCTAATCCATATACACAAATACGCCTTAAAAAAGCAAATCTCATACATTTTATACTCTGCAGCTGGTAAAAAAAGTAATTTGAAACACATTAAGGGAAAGACAGTTTTGTAGTATACTGTACCTTTAAGCACTGAGCCCAAAGGGTGAATATGGAATATCAAAAATAATGATAAAAAAATGGACATAAAAAACAAATTAGGATGGAAGGAATTTTGGGATTAGGTGGTAAAATAATAGATAAATGTGGGATTAGACAGGGGAATGATGACATGTAGACAAGTGCTATGAACATGGACATATTAATAGTGGGGGGGGGGGGGAGGGCAGAAAGAAGCTTTAAGGGAACATGAGAAATGATCAATGACTCAACCTCTTCAGAGCCAGCAGTTTTAATAAGCGACACAAGCCCTGAAATCAAATTGCCACGTTTTATTGCTCTCAAGACATTTCAACCATCTGACAAGAGCTCACAATCATCAAGATTACATAGCAGTGATCATGTGTGTAGGAACCCAGAATGTTTATAGATAGGGAGTGGGTCAAGAGATGACAGGGGCAATATAACAAAAACAAGAGACTAAGAACTAGAGAGTGTGATAGAACAGAAGAGACTGGTGAGGTATAGGATAGAAAATGTATCTGTCTATCTGTATCTTTCTATCATCTATCTGTCTCTATCTATCTATTTATATATCATCTATCTACTTATCTATAATCTATCTATGTATCTATCATCTATCTATCTATCTATCTATCTATCTAGCTACTGTATCTTTTCATCTATATGTCTCTATCTATCTATCTATTTATCTATCTATCTATCTATCTATCTATCTATCTATCTATCATCTATCTGTCTCTATCTATCTATTTATATATCATCTATCTACTTATCTATAATCTATCTATGTATCTATCATCTATCTATCTATCTATCTATCTATCTATCTAGCTACTGTATCTTTTCATCTATATGTCTCTATCTATCTATCTATCTATCTATCTATCTATCTATCTATCTATCATCTATCTATCATCTATCTGTAGCTATATATCTATCATCTAGCTAGCTAGCTACTGTATCTTTCCATCTATATGTATGTCTCTATCTATCTATAATCTATCTAGCTACTGTATCTTTGCATCTATGTCTCTATCTATCCATCCATCTATCTATATCTATCTATCTATCTATCTATCTATCATCTATCTATGTATCTATCATCTATCTAGCTACTCTACCTTTCCATCTATATGTCTGTCTGTATCTATCTATCTATCTATCTATCTATCTATCTATCTATCTATCTATCTATCTACCTATATCTATTTATCATATATCTATGTATCTATCATCTATCTTTGTATCTATCATCTATCTAGCAAGCTACTGTATCTCTCCATCTATATGTCTCTATCTATCTTTCTATCTATCTATCTGTCTACCTATCATCTATCTATCTACCTATTTAGCTGTGTTTGCATATCAGTATCTGTCTGTCAATCTATTTATCTATCTATCTATCTATCTATCTATCTATCTATCTATCTATCTATCTATCTATATTTCTATATGTGTCCCTATCTATCTATCTATCTATCTATCTATCTATCTATCTATCTATCTATCTATCTACTATTTATCTTTCTATTTATATATATATATATATATATATATATATACATATATATATATATATGTCTGTCTATGCTTCTATATATGTCCATATCTATCTATCAGCTATCTATCATTCTATGTTTCTATATCTGTCTCTATTTATCTTTTTATGTACATGTCTCTATCTATATCTGTCTCTATCTTTCTATCTATATATATCTACACAAACAATGACCAGAGTCCTTACATTTATAGAACAAAGTGGATAACATTATAAAATATAAAATATATATATATATATATATATATATATATATATATATATATATATATAAAACAGTACAGTAGCTAAGTTCATAAAAACATAGATCAAGAGAAAGACCTTATTATAATAAACTCTCAATTTCAACATGTAAAATGTTAGTGGTCTTTATATCAGTTTATTAAATATTTTACAATTTTTAACTAGATGTATACTAATTTGTCTTACAGATTTATGTGTTAATCTGCAGTGCATTTATCGTACTTGTTCATAATGTTTGACTGAAGCAAAAATCATTAATGAGTGGGCAGCTGTACTCGGTGCTAATGAATTCACTAATATCTAATTACTTCTTCATTTCATCATTGTAAAGAGGGAAAACCTGAGCTTTGTTAATTGAAAAATTCCCCGTCAAGAAGAAGGCAGAGACCCTTGGTGGAATTTATAATTAATTGTTTGTTGGAAGTGCATGACCCTGTGGAATAGAATGGATTGCCGCTTTGAGAACCCTTGAAATTAGCTATTTCGGTAACAACACATTTACATCCCATTGGAAGTGCATTATTTGTAAGTAGGCAGATGTATAAGTTCTACACTCGAGGAGGTACGTTATTACAATATGTTACGCATACCATGTACATTTTAAAGTAAAAAAAATGCTACAAATGTATTTTAATTATAAATAAAAAAAAATTATCGCCACCATTAAAGGATCAACTTGGGACTTAAAGGGATAGGAAAGTTAAAATTAAACTTGAATGATTCCGAGCATGCGATTTTAAGACACTTAAATTAACTTCTATTTTCAAATGTACTTTGTTCTCTTCGTATCCCTTGTTGAAAAAGAATATGCACATATCCTACACTAGTGGGACCTTGCTGCTGATTGTATGTTCTATCCGAATCATAAAATAATATGTTGGGGTTTCCTATCCCTTTAAATAAATTATATGAAAGATATGTCAGTACTTTATTAAAAAGACAAGAAAACTCATACACACTTAAAGGGACATAATCCCCAAAAATTGTCTTTCATGATTTTGATAGAGCATACAATTTTAACCAACTTTCCATTTTACTTCTATAATCAAATTTTCTTAATTTTCATGTTATCCTTTATTGAAAAGCAGGGATGTACGCTCAGGAGTGTGCATGTGTCTGCAGCACTATTTGGCGGCAGTTTTGCAACAACGTTATAAATTAACAAGTGCATGTATTTCCTGTCATGTAGTGCTCCAGACATGTGCATGCAACCTATCTAGATATCTCTTCAACAAAGAATAACAAGAGAAATAAAATACAATTTTATAAAAGAAGTACAATAGAAACATTTTAAAAAAAAATTACATTATATTCTCTATCTGAATCATGAAAGAAAAAAAGTGGGTTTCATGTCCCTTTAAGGTATTTGGCAAAAAAAAGGTAAAATAAAAAATTTGTATTAAAGGGACATAATACTCATATGCTAAATCACTTGAAACTGATGCAGTATAACTGTAAAAAGCTGACAGGAAAATATCACTTGAGCATCACTATGTAAAAAAGGAAGATATTTTACCTCACAACTAAGTTCTGTATAAAAAGTTATACTCAGCTCTTGCCCAGCTGCAGGTGAAAAAAAAAAGAAGAAATGAACAGCAGCCAATCAGCATCAGCAGTGCTGAGGTCATGAACTCTTTTACAGTGATCTCATGAGATTTCACTTAAAGAGACAGTAAAGTAAAAAAAAACTTTCATGATTTAAATAGGGCATGTAATTTTAGACAACTTTCCAATTTACTTTTATTACCAATTTTGCTTTGTTCTCTTGGTATTCTTAGTTGTAAGCTAAATCTAGGAGGTTCACATACCCACCAACTGTCCCGATTTTCGTGGGACAGTCCCGATTTTAGGGATCTGTCCCGCTGTCCCGGGTTGCTAGCCATCTGTCCCGGGTTGCCCCATGCATTTTTTATTTTTTTTATTTTATTGGGCACATACTCAGAAGCAGCTGGCTTTTCTCACCCAGGGTTATATACCTGTTAGATTATTTGTGGAAAATGAATGATGTGTGGTTTAAGCAGGAGTAGGAAGGCTGTATACCCTCTGACCTCAGGTAATGCTGACCTCTCTAACCTACATCTGGTAGTGATTATGTCTAACCCCTGGTGATATTAGCATGCCTTCAGTTTTATACAGGGAGTGCAGAATTATTAGGCAAGTTGTATTTTTGAGGATTAATTTTATTATTGAACAACAACCATGTTCTCAATTAACCCAAAAAACTCATTAATATCAAAGCTGAATCGTTTTGGAAGTAGTTTTTAGTTTGTTTTTAGTTATAGCTATTTTAGGGGGATATCTGTGTGTGCAGGTGACTATTACTGTGCATAATTATTAGGCAACTTAACAAAAAACAAATATATACCCATTTCAATTATTTATTTTTACCAGTGAAACCAATATAACATCTCAACATTCACAAATATACATTTCTGACATTCAAAAACAAAACAAAAACAAATCAGTGACCAATATAGCCACCTTTCTTTGCAAGGACACTCAAAAGCCTGCCATCCATGGATTCTGTCAGTGTTTTGATCTGTTCACCATCAACATTGCATGCAGCAGCAACCACAGCCTCCCAGACACTGTTCAGAGAGGTGTACTGTTTTCCCTCCTTGTAAATCTCACATTTGATGATGGACCACAGGTTCTCAATGGGGTTCAGATCAGGTGAACAAGGAGGCCATGTCATTAGATTTTCTTCTTTTATACCCTTTCTTGCCAGCCATGCTGTGGAGTACTTGGGCGCGTGTGATGGAGCATTGTCCTGCATGAAAATCATGTTTTTCTTGAAGGATGCAGACTTCTTCCTGTACCACTGCTTGAAGAAGGTGTCTTCCAGAAACTGGCAGTAGGACTGGGAGTTGAGCTTGACTCCATCCACAACCCGAAAAGGCCCCACAAGCTCATCTTTGATGATACCAGCCCAAACCAGTACTCCACCTCCACCTTGCTGGCGTCTGAGTCGGACTGGAGCTCTCTGCCCTTTACCAATCCAGCCACGGGCCCATCCATCTGGCCCATCAAGACTCACTCTCATTTCATCAGTCCATAAAACCTTAGAAAAATCAGTCTTGAGATATTTCTTGGCCCAGTCTTGACGTTTCAGCTTGTGTGTCTTGTTCAGTGGTGGTCGTCTTTCAGCCTTTCTTACCTTGGCCATGTCGCTGAGTATTGCACACCTTGTGCTTTTGGGCACTCCAGTAATGTTGCAGTTCTGAAATATGGCCAAACTGGTGGCAAGTGGCATCTTGGCAGCTGCACGCTTGACTTTTCTCAGTTCATGGGCAGTTATTTTGCGCCTTTGTTTTTCCACATGCTTCTTGCAACCCTGTTGACTATTTTGAATGAAACGCTTGATTGTTCGATGATCACGCTTCAGAAGCTTTGCAATTTTAAGAGTGCTGCATCCCTCTGCAAGATATCTCACTATTTTTGACTTTTCTGAGCCTGTCAAGTCCTTCTTTTGACCCATTTTGCCAAAGGAAAGGAAGTTGCCTAATAATTATGCACACCTGATATAGGGTGTTGATGTCATTAGACCACACCCCTTCTCATTACAGAGATGCACATCACCTAATATGCTTAATTGGTAGTAGGCTTTCGAGCCTATACAGCTTGGAGTAAGACAACATGCATAAAGAGGATGATGTGGTCAAAATACTCATTTGCCTAATTATTCTGCACACAGTGTACGATGAGCAGTGCTAACACCAGGGTAATGAACAGTGGCAGCCTCAAACTGCCAGCTAATGTGCTTGCCAACCCCAGAACCCCATACAATGAGTTAAAGATACCCATATATGATGTAGTGTGTGTCTATCTGTAGCTATAAGTGTGTATGTGTGTGTATCTGCATGTATAAGTGTAAGCTGTGTAGTGTGTGTATCTGTATGTATAAGTGTGTGTGTATCTGCATGTATAAGTGTATGCTATGAAGTGTGTGTGCCTGCATGTATAAATGTAAGCTATGAAGTGTGTGTATCTGCATGTATAAGTGTATACTATGTAGTGTGTGTGTATCTGCATGTATATGTGTATGCTATGTAGTGTGTGTGTATCCGCATGTATATGTGTATGCTATGTAGTGTGTGTATCTGCCTGTATTAGTGTATGATATGTAGTGTGTGTCTGCATGTGTAAGTGTATCCAATGTAGTGTGTGTGTATCTGCATTTGTAAGTGTATGCTATGTAGTGTGTGTGTGTGTATCTGCCTCTATAAGTGTATGCAATGTAGTGTGTGTCTACATGTGTAAGTGTATGCAATGTAGTGTGTGTGTATGTGCATGTGTAAGTGTATGGTATGTAGTGTGTGTGTATGTGCATATGTAAGTGTATGCTATGTAGTGTATTACTGTACATTTTTGCTAACTTTAAAGGCCAGAATCTAGAATATTAATGGGGAATGTAGAGAGCAGTTTTAAAGAATCTATTATTAAATGTCCAATTAAGATAAAAATATTTAGCACTGTCTCTGCAAAGGTTAATTAAATAGAGAGCTCACATAGCTATACCAGTGGTTTGAGCTTGTGTTTGATTTGCTGCCTAAGAGTATTAAAAGATATGGCTTTATTTAGAATTTTATTTATATTACTTTGGTCTTATGATTTTTTTAAGCCCTGCCCCTGCTCCTGCCCACCACATTTCAAATTTTTGCAGCGGGGGGTGTCCCTCTTTTGAATTTTGAGATGTTGGGAGGTATGGGTTCATGTGCTAATTTCTTAGACCTTGAAGACTGTCTCTAATCGGAAAGCATTTTGACAGTTTTTAACCACTAGAGGGCGTTAGTTCATGTGTTTCATAAAGATAACATTGAGCTCAAGCATGTGTTACTCCTAGGAGTCAGTACTGATTGGCTAAAAATGCATGTCTGTCAAAAGAACTGAAATAAGGGGGCAGTTTGCAGAGGCATAGATACAAGGTAATCAGAGGTAAAAAGTATATTATTATAACTGTGTTGGTTATGCAAAATTGGGGAATGGGTAATAAAGGTATTATCTACCTTTTTAAACAACAAAAATTCTGGTGTTTACTGTCCCTTTAACTCTCATGAGATTTCATAGTAAACTTCCTTAAACTGAATAGGGAAATAAGATGAGTGTGCACGTAAGCTCACTCCCTTAGCTGTCCTAGGACAGACATACTGATTTGCTGCTTAGAAGTCCTTTACAATGGGATGTGGCTACTGAGGAATTTTTGAGGTAAAATATCTTTTTTTTTCACATAGAGATGTTCAGGTGATATTTTCTAGTCAGCTTTTTACAGCTATGCTGCATCACTTTCAAGTGTTTCAACATTTGGGTATCATGGCCCTTTAAGAATTGTTCTAATAAGTGTTATAACTAGATTAATATCAAGTATAATACACTAAATTGTAATTTATAAATATAAGATTCATCTTTTGCCAGTGTTCCTTAATCAGTTTATAGGTATCAATAGGTTATCAATAGGTTTTTTAGGGCAAATTATAATTTACACAAATCAATAAATAGTTGAGGTGTCCCCATACTTTTAGCCATAAAGAGCCAGATTAAGAGTAAAGTACACAATTGCGCTTTTGCAAGAGCGATATTTGCGGTCCACTCGTAATACCAGCCAATGCACAAGGTCATGTTGGCATTGCAATGCAAGCTTCATTCTCATGCCGTGTCTCACCTCAACCTAGGGCAGCAAAGGGGATAAGTCACGCAGCGATGGACAGCAGATTAAAATATATATGTATATGAATATATACATATATATGTTTGTGTTTATATGTGTATATTAACATGTAAATAACTAAATATATATGTATATAAGCATATCCATATATATTTACAGAGAACACACAATTTCCCCATAGACTGCAATGTAAAGGCACTTTTCAGTGCCATTTTTTTTGTAACGCTCCACATCCCCTAACTTTAACCACTAAAAACTGCTTTGTGCAGTTATTTAAAAAAAAAAAATGAATAAGTAATCTCACACTGTATTTTGGGGGCACATTTTGAAAATTAACCAGAGCTCTGAACTCTGGTTAATTTTTGGAGTGCTAATTGCTACTGCAGTTATTGCGCGCCTATGAACGGCCAAATTTAAGGGCACGTAATAAATATATAATATATAACATATATAATACAATATATATAATAAATATATAATATAATAAAACGCTCCACTTGTAATCTAGCCCATAGTGTATATATATTTTTTTAAATATAGAACAAATATTAAATACAGATTTTTTTAAACAAATGCTATCAACATAACTATCAACCTGAGACATTTTCATGGTAACTTTTCTGTACTTTTAAGTAAAGAAGTAAAAATATAATTAAACAGAGAATATTAAACGGACATGAAACACCATTTTATTTCATGATTCACATGGAGAATACAATTTAAAACAACTTTCCAATTTACTTCTATTATCAAGTTTGCTTATTTCTTTTGGTATCCTTTGTTGAAGAAGCAGCAATTTATTACTGGGAGTTAGCTGAACCATTAAGTAGGTGAGACAATAACAAGAAGCATACATGTGCAGCCACCAATGAGCAGCTAGTTCCCAGTAGTGCATTGCTACTCCTGAGCCTACCTAGGTATGCCTTTCAGCAAAGAATACCAAGAGAACAAAGCAATTTAGATAATATAAGTGAACTGGAAAGTTTTTTAAAACTATATGCTCTATCTGAATAATTAAAGTTTCATTTGACTTTAATGTCCTTAAAAATACAGTACTTTTCTTTTGCATTGTATCTTAAAATTAGTTTTTCAGAATCCTTCTAAAATGCCCTTTACTCTGCCTTATAAATTTCTGATTTCTTTTTAAACCAGGGACGGCCTGGCAACACTGTGACCCCACCTCTTTCTGAGATGTCTCCTTTCACAAAACTCCCAACTCCGCCCCTAGGTCTCCCTGATGCATCCTAAGGCTCCCAGTGCTGGGGATGCATTAAGGGTTAATGTGTGATAGGGAAATTTCAGTAATAGCTAACTTTCAGTGAGGGTCTAGGGCAGGGGTCAGCAAACTTGGCACCCCAGATGTTTTGGAACTACATTTCCCATGATGCTCAGGCACTCTTTAGGCTAGCTGAGTATCATGGGAAATGTAGTTCCAAAACACCTGGGGTGCCGAGGTTGCTGACCCCTGGTCTAGTGGGTTCTGATAAGGAATAACTTGTAATGTGAGTCAGGGGAGTTGCAATAAGGATTGATTTGTGATGAGATTTGAGGGACTCTGGTAACAGTTGAGGGGGAATTTTGGTAAGAGTTAACTTGCCATTAGGGCCTGCTGTTTCCAGTTAGGGTTAAAACTTGAAATGAAGGTCTGAGGTTCTCGTAAAGGTTGATGTTAGTTTTTTTTTTTTTTAGTTTTTTTTGTTCTTTAGTAGTGATAGCATTTTAAGAAAAGGTATTATGACACCTTAAAGGGACATTACACACTTAATAAATGCTAGATAGAATGATGCATTCAAAGAAAAGATTAGTCTGAAAATAACATGTAGATGTATTTTTTTAAGTTTCATTAGCTGTTTAAATATGGACAAAATAAGTGTAAAGTTTTAGTGTCTATAAAACAATGGGAGCTGCCATATTGTAACTTAGGTTACCTTCACGGCTGTGGCCAATTAGGGACAGTTATAAATAGGTCACTAGAGTGTGCAGCCAATGATTGTGTGGAATATAACAGTGTTCTGCACTTCCTCTTCTTACAGAAACTGAAAAGCTCACAACTTCAGAATGGAAATGCAGGAAAATAGGACAAAATAAATAATAAAAATATATTGCAGAATGAAATCATGTACCGCATTAAATACCATATTAAAAATAAAAAACACCTTTTTATTTCCTTTAATTTTTCTCCCTTCCACCGTTATGGGCAATTCTTAAGTGGCCCATGGAGCAATGTTATTTGTAGACCTTCCTTTTCCTGTCCTTTCAATGTAAACTTATCATTATCACATGGGCAACTGTTGTCCACAGCCCTGGATAATAAAACAGGAGCGTGCTACATCTACCAGCATGCAATAGTAGAAGCTGGCCAATCACATCTCAGGTCAGCTTTCATTATTAATCAAATAATATGTTCTTCCTCTATTTTTTCTAGAGATTTATTCAATTTACACAAGATTCAAAGTTTCATAAAAGGTTTGCTAATGTCAGTCATTGCTAATATTCAAAAATAATATCTATTTCTTAGGAAGTGAAAAGGGTAAGATTTTATTAAATCTAGTAAAAATGCTCTATTAAAGCAAATCAAATATAACTTTCCTTGCAATATTTGTATGTTTATCTGAATCCATCTTAAAGGGACAGTAAACCTTAAAAATAATGTTATATAATTCTGCACATAGTGCATTATATTAGCCATACATTATAAAACATAATTGTACCTTATTAATTTAAAAAACAAACGCTGTTTCACAGACCCGCTCTCTGCTCTCTGCTGAGCAGGTCTGTTATATTTAGTCAGCGCATCGGGCCAGCTGTATAGTCACAGCCCGGCCCGACCGCGCCATAGCACTAAGTGCAGCTCGCTCCTGTGACAGGAGCTTATTTTGCGCACGCGTTAACCCGCTTAATCCATAAAGCGAGATTGCGTGCGCGTTTACGTATTACCCCATAGAAGTCAATGGAGAAGACAAATAGAAAAAATAAATAACTAAAACCCTAATCTGTTGTGCAAAGCCCGTGACAAATTCTCCTTGAAAAGTGTTCATGAAAATGCAAAGTTTTCATATTGCAAGAATGTTTTGTTAACGGAATATGTTGTATTTATTTTAATTAAATTTTTTCAATATAAAATCCCTGCGTCTGCTTTTTTTTTCTAACACCTAACATCTCCTATGTTTGAGCCCTTATAACTTTTGTGTTAATATGAGTGTAACTGTACTTTGTAATGTATTTTGGAAGTGTTTTGTGAAACTTTTATGTTGCGGAAAACTGTTAACTACAGCTCTTTGAGCGTGGAAAGAATTGTTGCCTAAAAGGCGATTGCCCCTACGCAATCACAATTTTCAAGACTTGCTATAGCTGCAAAATGAAATTTGTTTGCGAAAAGACCATATCACACGCGGAAAATACATACCGCACGACTTGTAATCTTGCCCATAGGCTGCTCTAAACTGGTCAAAATAGGTTTTAAATGTGCTAAAAAAAAAGTGTTTCCTGACATATTGGAATGCTGCTGGCACTTTACAAAGTCTATAAAGTATTATTGCGCCACTAATGCATTTGAAAAGCTTATGATAAAGGGGTATCAGAGGGTCATATTAAATAGGCGGAAAAAAATACCTGCAAAAATCCAAAGTAATTTGCTTAGTAATTTGTGACGGATTGGCAACAAGGATAAAAATTAGATATAAAAGTGAGTTAAATTTAATATAAAATATTTGTGTAAATAAGCAGAAAAACATAATTTATGCTTACCTGATAAATTTATTTCTCTTGTAGTGTGTTCAGTCCACGGGTCATCCATTACTTATGGGATATATTCTCCTCCCCAACAGGAAGTTGCAAGAGGATCACCCAAGCAGAGCTGCTATATAGCTCCTCCCCTCACATGTCATATCCAGTCATTCGACCGAAACAAGACGAGAAAGGAAAAACTATAGGGTGCAGTGGTGACTGGAGTTTTAATTAAAATTTAGAACTGCCTCAAAAAAGACAGGGCGGGCCGTAGAGAAATAAATTTATCAGGTAAGCATAAATTATGTTTTCTCTTGTTAAGTGTGTTCAGTCCACGGGTCATCCATTACTTATGGGATACCAATACCAAAGCTAAAGTACACGGATGATGGGAGGGACAAGGCAGGAACATTAAACAGAAGGAACCACTGCCTGTAGAACCTTTCTCCCAAAAACAGCCTCCGAAGAAGCAAAAGTGTCAAATTTGTAAAATTTTGAAAAGGTATGAAGTGAAGACCAAGTTGCAGCCTTGCAAATCTGTTCAACAGAGGCCTAATTCTTAAAGGCCCAGGTGGAAGCCACAGCTCTAGTGGAATGAGCTGTAATTCTTTCAGGAGGCTGCTGTCCAGCAGTCTCATAGGCTAAACGTATTATGCTACGAAGCCAAAAAGAGAGAGAGGTGGCCGAAGCCTTTTGACCTCTCCTCTGACCAGAATAAACGACAAACAGAGAAGAAGTTTGCCGAAAATCTTTAGTTGCCTGTAAGTAGAACTTCAGGTCACGGACTACGTCCAGATTATGCAAAAGACGTTCCTTCTTTGAAGAAGGATTAGGACATAATGAAGGAACAACAATCTCTTGATTGATATTCCTGTTAGAAACAACCTTAGGTAAAAACCCAGGTTTAGTACGCAGAACTACCTTGTCTGAATGAAAAATCAGATAAGGAGAATCGCAATGTAAGGCAGATAACTCAGAGACTCTTCGAGCCGAGGAAATAGCCATCAAAAACAGAACTTTCCAAGATAAAAGCTTAATATCAATGGAATGAAGGGGTTCAAACGGAACACCCTGAAGAACTTTAAGAACCAAGTTTAAGCTCCACGGAGGAGCAACAGTTTTAAACACAGGCTTAATCCTAGCCAAAGCCTGACAAAAAGCCTGGACATCTGGATTCTCTGCCAGACAATTGTGTAAAAGAATAGACAGAGCAGAAATCTGTCCCTTTAACGAACTAGCGGATAAACCCTTTTCTAAACCTTCTTGTAGAAAAGCCAATATCCTAGGAATCCTAACCTTACTCCATGAGTAACTCTTGGATTCACACCAATATAAATATTTACGCCATATCTTATGGTAAATTTTTTCTGGTAACAGGTTTCCGAGCCTGTATTAACGTATCAATAACCGACTCCGAAAAGCCACGCTTTGATAGAATCAAGCGTTCAATCTCCATGCAGTCAGCCTCAGAGAAATTAGGCTTGGATGGTTGAAAGGACCCTGAATTAGAAGGTCCTGCCTCAGAGGCAGAGACCATGGCGGACAGGACGACATGTCCACTAGGTCTGCATACCAGGTCCTGCGTGGCCACGCAGGCGCTATCAGAATCACCGATGCTCTCTCCTGTTTGATCCTGGCCATCAGTCGAGGTAGCAACGGAAATGGTGGAAACACATAAGCCATGTTGAAAACCCAAGGGGCTGCTAGTGCATCTACCAGCACCACTCCCGGGTCCCTGGACCTGGATCCGTAACAAGGAAGCTTGGCGTTCTGGCGAGATGCCATGAGATCCAGCTCTGGTTCGCCCCAACGAAGGATCAGTTGAGCAAACACCTCCAGGTGAAGTTCCCACTCCCCCGGATGAAAAGTCTGGTGACTTAGAAAGTCCGCCTCCCAGTTCTCCACGCCTGGGATGTAGATCGCTGACAGGTGACAAGAGTGCGACTCTGCCCAGCGAATTATCTTCGAGACTTCCAACATCGCTAGGGAACTCCTGGTTCCCCCTTGATGATTGATGTAAGCCACAGTCGTGATGTTGTCCGACTGAAATCTGATGAACCTCAGTGTTGCTAACTGAGGCCAAGCTAGAAGAGCATTGAATATTGCTCTTAATTCCAGAATGTTTATTGGGAGGAGTTTCTCCTCCTGAGTCCATGATCCCTGAGCCTTCAGGGAGTTCCAGACTGCACCCCAGCCTAGTAGGCTGGCATCTGTCGTTACAATCGTCCAATCTGGTCTGCGAAAAGTCATTCCTTTGGACAGATGAACCCGCGACAACCACCAGAGAAGAGAATCTCTGGCCTCCTGGTCCAGATTTAGTAAAGGGGACAGATCTGAGTAATCCCCATTCCACTGACTTAGCATGCATAGTTGCAGCGGTCTGAGATGTAGGCGTGCAAATGGCACTATGTCCATTGCCGCGACCATTAAGCCGATTACTTCCATGCACTGAGCTACTGATGGGCTTGGAATGGAATGAAGGACACGGCAAGCATTTAGGATTTTTTATAACCTGGACTCCGTCAGGTAAATCTTCATCTCTACAGAATCTATAAGAGTCCCTAGAAAGGGAACCCTAGTGAGTGGGAACAGAGAACTCTTTTCCATGTTCACTTTCCACCCATGCGACCTCAGAAATGCTAGAACTATCTCTGTATGAGACTTTGCATTTTGAAAAGTTGACGCTTGTATCAGGATGTCGTCTAGGTACGGAGCCACCACTATGCCTCGCGGTCTTAGTACCGCCAGAAGCGAGCCCAGAACCTTTGTAAAAATTCTCGGGGCCGTAGCCAACCCGAAGGGAAGAGCTACAAACTGGTAATGCCTGTCTAGAAAGGCAAATCTTAGGTACCGATAATGATCCTTGTGAATCGGTATGTGAAGGTAGGCATCCTTTAAGTCCACTGTGGTCATATACTGACCCTCTTGGATCATGGGTAGGATGGTTCGAATAGTTTCCATTTTGAACGATGGAACTCTTAGGAATTTGTTTAAGTTCTTCAGGTCCAAGATTGGCCTGAAGGTTCCCTCTTTTTTGGGAACCACAAACAGATTTGAGTAAAAACCTTGCCCTTGTTCCGTCCGTGGAACCGGGTGGATCACTCCCATTACTAAGAGGTCTTGTACACATCGTAGAAATGCCTCTTTCTTTATTAGGTTCATTGATAACCTTGACAGATGAAATCTCCCTTGTGGAGGAGAAGTTTTGAAGTCCAGAAGGTATCCCTGAGATATGATCTCCAACGCCCAGGGATCCTGGACATCTCTTGCCCAGGCCTGGGCGAAGAGAGAAAGTCTGCCCCCCACTAGATCCGTTTCCGGATAGGGGGCCCTTTCTTCATGCTTTCTTAGGGGCAGAAGTAGGTTTTCTGGCCTGCTTGCCCTTGTTCCAGGACTGGTTGCCTTTCCAACCCTGTCTGTAACGAGTAGCAGTCCCTTCCTGTTTTGGAACGGAGGAAGATGATGCTGCTCCTGCCTTGAAATTACGAAAGGCACGAAAATTAGACTGTTTGGCCTTTGATTTGGCCCTGTCCTGAGGAAGGGTGTGACCCTTACCTCCAGTAATGTCAGCAATAATTTCTTTCAAGCCGGGCCCAAATAAGGTTTGCCCTTTGAAAGGAATATTAAGCAATTTAGATTTAGAAGTTACATCTGCTGACCAGGATTTAAGCCATAGCGCTCTGCGCGCCTGGATGGCAAATCCGGAGTTCTTAGCCGTTAGTTTGGTTAAATGCACAACGGCATCCGAAACAAATGCATTAGCTAGCTTAAGGGCTTTAAGCTTGTTCATAATCTCATCCAATGGTGCTGTGCAAATAGCCTCTTCCAGAGACTCAAACCAGAATGCCGCTGCAGCAGTGACGGGCGCAATGCATGCAAGGGGCTGTAATATAAAACCTTGTTGAACAAACATTTTCTTAAGGTAACCTTCTAATTTTTTATCCATTGGATCTGAGAAAGCACAACTATCCTCCACCGGGATAGTGGTATGCTTGGCTAAAGTAGAAACTGCTCCCTCCACCTTAGGGACCGTCTGCCATAAGTCTCGTGTGGTGGCGTCTATTGGGAAAATTTTTCTAAATATCGGAGGAGGGGAAAAGGGCACACCGGGTCTATCCCACTCCTTGCTAATAATCTCTGTAAGCCTTTTAGGTATAGGAAAAACATCAGTACACACCGGTACCGCATAGTATTTATCCAGCCTACATAATTTCTCTGGGATTGCAACCGTGTCGCAATCGTTCAGAGCCGCTAACACCTCCCCTAGCAATATACGGAGGTTCTCAAGCTTAAATTTAAAATTTGAAATTTCTGAATCCGGTCTCCCCGGATCAGATCAGTCACCCACAGAATGAAGCTCTCCTTCCTTATGTTCTGCAAATTGTGACGCAGTATCGGACATGGCTCTCGTGTCATCGGCGCGCTCTGTTCTAAACCCAGAGCTATCGCGCTTGCCTCTTAACTCAGGCAAATTAGATAATACTTCTTTCATAACATTAGCCATATCATGCAAAGTGATTTGTAAGGGCCTTGATGTACTTGGCGCCACAATCTCACGCACCTCCTGAGCGGGAGGCGAAGGTACTGACACGTGAGGAGAGTTAGGCGGCATAATTTCCTCCTCGTTGTCTGGTGATAATTTCTTTACCGGTAAAGACTGACTTTTATTTAAAGTAACATCAATACAATTGGTACACATATTTCTATTGGGCTCCACATTGGCTTTTAAACATAATAAACAAGCAGATTCATCTGTATCAGACATGTTTAAACAGACTAGCAATGAAGGCTAGCAAGCTTGGAAAAAATCTTTCAAGAAATTTACAAGCAATAGAAAAAACGCTGCAGCGCTTTTAAAAACACAAAAAAACTGTCACAGTTGAAATAACAATGAACTAATTCAGTTATAGCCAACAATTTTAACAGTAAATGTATGAATTTAGCAGAGGATTGCACCCACTAGCAAACGGATGATTAACCCCTCAATACCCAAAAACGGATAATCAATTTAAGATTTAACGCTTTTATCACAGTCAAACACACTGTCACAGGTCTGCTGTGACTGATTACCTCCCTCAAAAATGAATTTTCAAGACCCCTGCGCCCTCTGGAGACGTCCTGGATCAAGGAGGAAGAAGCAGGAAGACTGTGCAAGAATTTTAACTGCGCAACAAGGCGCTAAAAAAGGCCCCTCCCACTCATATTACAACAGTGGGAGACCTGTTACAACGGTTTCTATGCAGAAATATACGTTAGCCATATGGAGAAAAATCATGCCCAAAAAGATTTATCACCAAAGTACCTCACAAAACGAATAACATGCCAGTAAACGTTTTAAAAACAACTTTCCAGTGTTATGCAAAGTTATCACTAAGCCTGCTACCAGTCGCTTCTACTGCAGTTAAGGCTCATACATTTATTTCAGTATTAACAGTATTTTCTCAGTCAAATTCTAGTCCCTAGAAAATAACTCAACTGCGCATACATTTATCAGCCTGATACCAGTCGCTACTACTGCATTAAAGGCTGTACTTATATATGGGTAACAGCAGTGTTTTCTTAGTCAATTCCATTCCTAGAAAATATTACTGCACATACCTCATTTGCGGGGGACCCCGCATGCTATTCCCTTTTCTGAAGTTACCCCACTCCTCAGAATGTGCGAGAACAGCCAGTAGATCTTAGTTACGTCTGCTAAGATCATTGAAAACGCAGGCAGATTCTTCTTCTAAATACTGCCTGAGAGAAAAACAGCACACTCCGGTGACATTTAAAAATAACAAACTTTTGATTGAAGAAATAAATTAAGTATAAAACACCACTCCTCTCGCGGACCTCCTTCTATGTTGAGACTTGCAAGAGAATGACTGGGTATGACATGTGAGGGGAGGAGCTATATAGCAGCTCTGCTTGGGTGATCCTCTTGCAACTTCCTGTTGGGGAGGAGAATATATCCCATAAGTAATGGATGACCCGTGGACTGAACACACTTAACAAGAGAAACAAATGTACCCCAGTGAATAAAACACTGTAGTTAAATATTTAGGTAATAAAACAATTCAAATATAATAATTCTGCAGGATCTTTTACAGACTTTGTTGCACAGTTTTTCTGAGTTATTCCTGTTTTAAGGCATGAGGAGTTGCATACAATTACTATCTTATTCATGTTGTATTGGATATTAAACTATTTAAATTATATTCTTGCCAGCAGGACCTTAGGGATATGTGCTTTTTTCTGTTAAGAAGGTAATTTAAATTCAATTAAAAGACCAAAGTAACCATCTTTTATTGACCTATTATGTTTTAAATGCCGCAAATGATTGGATTAAACAGCTTATTTAAAATATTATTTTAGTAAAAATTCTCAAGAAAGAAAAGACCTTTTAGGAAGATAAGGACTTTGTCGTCAGTGATAACAATATGCAGAAAGAGAAGAGCATTTCACACACACACACACACACACACACACACGATAGATAGATAGATAGATAGATAGATAGATAGATAGATAGATAGATAGATAGATAGAGAGATAGATAGATATATATATAGAGAGAGAGACAGAGAGAGAGCGATAGATAGATATATTTACCGTCAGACAGAGAGAGAGATAGAGTGATAGACAGATAGACAGACGGATAGATAGATAGATAGATAGATAGATAGATAGATAGATAGATAGATAGATAGATAGATAGATAGACAGAGAGAGAGAGACAAAGCGATAGATAGATAAATACATATATGATAGATAGATCATAGATACTGTAGATAGATAAATAGATAGATACATAGATAGATAGATCCAAAAATGTTCCATTTGAATGCAATATGAAGCTTAGCATAGGATAAATAGTTTTCAAGCATTTGTATAATTAAAGTTCTTTCAGATCCATCCCATCTAGACAAATAGTATTAGAATTAATGCTTCATTATACTTTGTTTTACCTTCTGGCTCATAATGAAACAAGGGGTTCTCTCAGTAAACATTACTACAGAATGTCTGGCTAAGAAGACAAGATTTTATGCTACATTCTTAAGAACAGATTCCTATTTCTCTTTAATCATCTCTGACTTTTGCGGGTTGGCAGCTGTTCTGCAGCTTGCAACTTCTATTTGTATTACAACTAACCTAACATATTGTGAGCTCCAGTAATCTAAAAGCATTTGATAAAACCTCTCACATACTGTACACAATACATGTACTTATATTTTTTCTACCTCTGATATACAAAATGTTATCTGTTTTTTTTCTTTCATGGATTTTGAGTAAATGTTTGTGAAAACTTTTAACCAGTCACTTCAAACCAGTAACAATTAAGATAAATTTCCATTGACGCAAAACTTTCGGTTGCTATGTTAGCCTAGCCCAGGACAGACGGCCTTATTCTGTAAAGGTCTCTGGGCTGGTGAGATTATTTAAGAATGCTCGCCAGTCTCACTAAGGGGTGTATACGGAAGGGATGGACTTATGTGTTTATATCCGAATTCGAATGTTAGAACGAATGTTATTGTAGAAATTCGATTTACATAATAGAATGTTGTTAAGAACGAATATTCTTAAAAATTCGATTTTCGAATGTTATTTACAGTTTTCGAATGTCACATTCGAATTCGAATGTCACATTCGAATTTGAATGTTACATTCAAATTCGAATGTCACATTCAAATTCGAATGTTACATTTATTAAACACAGTTGTAGACTAAAAATACTATTTCAAATTCGAATTCGAATATTACATTTAGAAATTGAACGAATACATAGCTAAACATTCTATTATTCGAACGAATATTTTTTTCAAATTTTATTGAAAAATTCGAAAACGAAAATTCGAAAATAGAATGTTAGAATGTTATATAAACATTCGAAATTCGATTCGAATGAACGAATGTATCAAAATTCATTTTAAATTTCGAATTTTTAGAAGCATTCGCCAAGCCCTAGTATACGGCATTGACTAGTTAGGGGATGTGCATTGCACAGGGGTGTGTGCATTGGTAACAGGGCTGTGTACTTTTTAACAATAGCATATGTTCACATTTTCAAAGTGAACATTTTATAAGTGAGGCATCAATTTTTAAGAATTATACAAGAATTACACTCAATACTCTCCCCACTGCTGGTTACTAACTATCAAACTGCCTACTGACATCTGCTAAGGAATGCTGAGTTAACCTACTGTCTCTTCTGCTTTCAGGTATGTGAACTCAGGCCCTGCACTGAAATTTTGCTATTCCCTGCTTTTCTGTCACTTTACAACAAATCCCTCTTTTTGGTACGTGAACTCAGACCCTGCACTGAAATTTTGCTATTCCCTGCTTTTCTGTCACTTTACAACAAATCCCTCTGTGTGTGTGTGTGTGTGTGTATATATATATATATATATATATATATTGTGCAATTGAATTTAGTCTGTTAAAATTAAGTCCTGCATTTTTTTTGTAATGATTTTTCCTAATGTCTCAATTCTAATGTCTAGTTAATTCCCATGTGATGCTCACTCCTTATCAATACTTGCTATAACTCTTAAATTTATAGTTTTCTTATGTCACAGTTTTAACCCCCTCCAAATTTTATTGTCTGTTTACTTAACTCATCTCACCCTGACCAGATTCTAACATTCCAATTGGCCTTACCAACTGTCTTTGATTAGCAATTAAGTAAATTTAGTGGACTCAGCTGACTGCCCTACCTGTATATATTTCAGACTAGTTAGGGGATGTGCATTGCACAGGGGTGTGTGCATTGGTAACAGGGCTGTGTACTTTTTAACAATAGCATATGTTCACATTTTCAAAGTGAACATTTTATAAGTGAGGCATCAATTTTTAAGAATTATACAAGAATTACACTCAATACTCTCCCCACTGCTGGTTACTAACTATCAAACTGCCTACTGACATCTGCTAAGGAATGCTGAGTTAACCTACTGTCTCTTCTGCTTTCAGGTACGTGAACTCAGGCCCTGCACTGAAATTTTGCTATTCCCTGCTTTTCTGTCACTTTACAACAAATCCCTCTTTTTGGTACGTGAACTCAGGCCCTGCACTGAAATTTTGCTATTCCCTGCTTTTCTGTCACTTTACAACAAATCCCTCTGTGTGTGTGTGTGTGTATATATATATATATATATATATATATATATAAATATTGTGCAATTGAATTTAGTCTGTTAAAATTAAGTCCTGCATTTTTTTTGTAATGATTTTCCCAATGTCTCAATTCTAATGTCTAGTTAATTGCCATGTGATGCTCACTCCTTATCAATACTTGCTATAACTCTTAAATTTATAGTTTTCTTATGTCACAGTTTTAACCCCCTCCAAATTTTATTGTCTGTTTACTTAACTCATCTCACCCTGACCAGATTCTAACATTCCAATTGGCCTTACCAACTGTCTTTGATTAGCAATTAAGTAAATTTAGTGGACTCAGCTGACTGCCCTACCTGTATATATTTCAGACTAGTTAGGGGATGTGCATTGCACAGGTGTAATAATTGACTAAGTTCTTTGCCTTATCCTTTGTATAGCTGTGTCTTTTCACACTTACATAACTCCTCCCCAACAAGCAGTTTAAATTTCCCTCCTACTCATACCAAATTGCTTGATTGTTGAATCCAGCTTCTCACCCTCTAACCTGCTTGCAACTTTAGAGACAGACGCGGCTCACCTCTCTACCAAACACAGGACCGGAACCGGCAAGCTGTGACGTCACACGCCATCGCACACGCTGCAATTTCCCCAAACTCTGCAGGGGAACTTCGCTCTGTCCGGACAGACCTCACCCTTTACTTTTACTAGTAAGTCTCAAAAGCGCTTCCTTCAAACTCATACCGAAGTAACTTACGATCATTCAGCAATTACTCCTGACATGTCTCAGAATCTTAGTTAGGTTGCCTTCATATGTAAATGCTCTATTCAACCTATATTCTTAAGAGTTCAGATTCAACACCTAATTGCTGCATAAATCTCATTAACCCTATTTGTTGCCTTAAGTTGTACACTATGTCTGCTGCCACCTATGATTAGATATGGTATGTCTAAAACTTATCCTGCAATTGCTTGTTGTTTATATGTGGGAACCAGTTTGTCAATACTGAGTGGGGCTATATGCTCTGAGGTCTCAGCCATTGTCACTCCTATCCTTATATTAAAGTGAACTGTATCTAATGATTCTGATCCTTGCTGCCTTCCCTCACTTACACAGAATCACTGATACATTCACAACACTCCTAAACCTGCAGTTGTGGTCCTAAAAATTCCCTCTCTCCTTTACAGGGGTGAGATTACCTTCCACAGGCTGACAATAACAATCAAGCCATACCATGGACCCAGCAGCCTTATTATCTCATGTAGAGAAATTAACTCAAACTGTAGATAACCTTACAACAGGGTTAAATACACTACAATTAGAAAACTCTGCCTTAAAGCAATACATCAATGAAAAAATTGATACCCTCACTACACATATTAGTTCTAGTGAACCTCAACCTAATCCTCCACAAACATTTAGTGGTATTCGTTCAGAATTTAGGGAATTCAAAAACTCATGTTCCTTATATTTCAAATTAAAACCCAAAACATACTTCAATGATCATTTGAAGGTTCTCACCACAATTTCCTATCTACGTGGTGAACCACGTATATGGGCAAATTTGTTTTTTGAAACCAATGACCCATTGCTGTACTCATTTGATCAGTTTTTTAAAGCAATGGGACAGCTATATGATGATCCCTACAAACAGCTGTCTGCTGAGACAGCAATGAGGTCTCTGAGACAACATAAAAGGCCTGTGGAGGACTACATCGCAGAGTTTAAGAAATGGTCCCCTGATACACAGTGGAATGACCTTTCCTTGCGCAATCAATTCCGCCTAGGCCTCTCAGATACTCTCAAGGATGAGCTAGCTAGACAACCCCTCCCAGAGACTTTAGAACTCCTAATAGATGCTAGCATCACATTAGATAGACGCATCAGAGAGAGACGCTCAGAAAAGTCACACTTAGAAACATCCACCAAACAAACAGTTACTACTCTACATCCACCTAAGACAACTACAAAAGCCTCTGAAATCCCTATGGAACTCGGTTTCATCAGAGGTCCATTAACACTACAGGAAAAATTAAGAAGAAAAGCTTTAGATCTCTGTATGTACTGTGGAGGGATCGATCACTCTGTAAAGGACTGCTCTCAATTACAGCGTAGGAAGGGTAAGATGAACACCACAAGTATATGTTTATCCGCTAAACAACCACAATCTAATCATTGCTCCCTTCCTATCTTATTACAGTGGGATCAGCAAAGACTCAACTCACAAGCAATCCTTGACTCTGGTGCCAGCCACAATTATATAGATTACCAATTCACTATTGTAAATAAAATTCCACTAGTTAAGAAAATGGTGCCTAGTATACTTCGTTTTATTGATGGTAAGGAAATTACATCAGGACCCATCTTATACCACACCATACCTTTAAGGCTCACCACACATGACCAACACACAGAATTTCTTACTTTTGATGTTATACCCTCACCTCTATATCCCATTATACTTGGTATCAGTTGGTTTAAACAACACGATCCCACTATACAATGGTCAACTTCACATGTCATCTTTGATTCTCCTTATTGTAAAAAATTGTGTCTCCATCATGAACAAATTTTACTTGATGTTCCTTTACAAATCCCCAAGGAATACATAACATTCGCTGATGTCTTTGACAAAAAAGAATCAGAGAATCTACCCCCTCATAGGGTTTATGACTGCCCTATAGATCTCCTACCAGGTGTTGATATACCTTACGGCCATATATTTCCCCTCTCTGATCCTGAGTTACAACATCTAAAAACTTATTTGGCAGATAATTTGAAGAAAGGCTTTATACGTCCTTCCACCTCCCCAGCTGGGGCTGGTATTTTTTTTGTTAAAAACAAAGATCAATCCCTAAGACCCATTATCGATTACAGAGAGTTAAACAAGCGTACGATAAAAAACCGCTATCCACTACCTTTAATTCCTCAACTCCTTGATAGATTACAAAATGCTACCATATACACTAAATTGGATCTTAGAGGGGCTTACAACTTGGTACGAATAAAGGAGGGTCATGAATGGCTTACAGCATTCCGTACACGTTATGGCCTTTTTGAATATACTGTGATGCCATTTGGCCTCTGTAATGCCCCGGCTACCTTTCAGTATTTCATAAATGATATCTTCAAGGATTTTTTGGATTTATTTATGGTAATATACCTGGATGACATACTCATATTCTCTACCTCACTTACTGAACACATCAAACATGTCACCCTAGTATTAACACGGTTACGAGAGAACTCTCTTTATGTTAAACTAGAAAAATGCTTATTTCACTCCAAAGAAATTAAATTTCTAGGTTATATTGTATCACCCCAAGGTATCCAGATGGATAATGATAAGATATCGGTAATTCAAAATTGGCCTTCCCCAAAAAGTAAAAAGGATATACAAAGGTTCATGGGTTTCGCCAATTTCTACAGAAAGTTTATTAAAAATTTTGCTGACTTGACTAGACCATTAACTAACTTGACCAAATCTGACACACACTTCAAATGGAACGATGATTTAGAAGGAATATTCAATTTTTTAAAAAAAGCTTTCACTACGGCCCCTATCCTCCAATTCCCTAATTCTGAGTTGCAGTACATCTTGGAAGTAGATGCATCTAATTATGCTTTGGGGGCAATTCTCTCACAGAGGCAGACTCTAAAAGATCCTCTGCATCCTGTTGCCTTCTATTCACGTATTCTTAATTCAGCTGAAATAAACTATCCAATAGGTGATAAAGAACTGTTAGCAATCAAAACATCATTGGAACAATGGAGACACCTTCTAGAAGGGACCCTTCTTCCAATCTTGATTTACACGGATCACAAAAATCTAGAATACCTACAATCTAATAGGACTCTTAGCGCACGACAGGTCCGATGGAACCTATTCTTGGCTAGATTTAATTATCTTATCACCTACCGTCCTGCAAACAAGAACAAGAAGGCTGATGCCCTTTCAAGACACTTGGTGGACCAAGTGTCACATCCAAACCTTTCACCTTTAATTCCTCTTGACAGATTCTTAGCTTTAACTACAGAACAAAACATTCAGTTCAAATCAGCACAACAGGCTGACTCCAATAAACCATTACAGGTCTTGGATTTACACTCGGATGGGTTGTATTATTATCAACAACAAATCTATGTACCCAACAGTCTCAGAACAACAGTCTTAAAAACTTTACATGATTCTCCATCTGCTGGACACATGGGCATAAAGAAAACTCAAGAATTAGTCTCCAGATTCTTTTGGTGGCCTACCTGCCTCTCTGATGTTGAGGATTACGTTAAAACCTGCTTAATCTGCGAAACTACAAAAAAAGGGAGGACTCCCCCTTACGGGAAATTGATCCCATTACCAACTCCTGACCGTCCTTGGAAGGACATAGCAATTGACTACATAGTCGACCTACCTATTTCTGAAGGGAATAACACCATATTAGTAGTCGTAGACCTATTTAGTAAAATGGCACATTTCGTGCCCTACCATAAGCTGCCAACTTCTTCTGAAACCATTTCCTTAATGATACATCATATATTCAAGTATCACGGACTCCCTAATAGTATTACCTCAGATAGGGGAACTCAATTCACCAGCCAATTCTGGAAACAACTTTGTCACTCATTGGGTATTTCTAGACGTCTCAGTACCTCTTTCCATCCCCAAACTAATGGCCAGACTGAAAGGACAAACCAGTGCATAGAACAATATTTAAGATGTTTCATTTCAGCTAAACAAGATACCTGGACACAACTACTACCATACGCAGAATTCGCCTTCAACAATTCCATCCATTCCTCTACAAAGTTCACACCATTCTTCATTAATTATGGTTTCCATCCTTCTTTTGAATGGGATTCTATGGACAGCAACAGTTGTCCTGTTGTGAATGACCTCATCAACACTATTAGTGAATCTTTTTCACTAACTGCTGAAAATATTCGCATCGCCAAGGATCGCTATAAATTCCATTATGATAAAAAAAGGATTTCCTCGCCTAAATATAGTGTAGGTGACTACGTTTGGTTATCAACACGTAATCTACATTTACCCCTTCCTTCCAGGAAATTATCTTCAAACTTCATTGGACCATTTCCCATCATAAAAATTGTGAATATGAACGCTGTTACTCTTGCATTACCAGCAAATCTGAAATCCCATCCTACCTTTCATGTGTCTCTCCTCAAGCCTTATAGACAACTTCGTCACCATGATCCTTCTATTCCTTTACTTCCTCATCTACAGGATACCACCCTGGAGTATGAGGTACAAGATGTCTTGGACTCCCGACGTTTTCGTGGGCAGCTTCAGTATCTGGTCCATTGGAAGGGCTACCCTGATTCGGAGGACTCCTGGGAACCGGCTTCCAATCTCTCTGCCCCCCGGTTGGTGGCCAGGTTCCATGAACGTTATCCTGATCGTCCTGGACTCGATCCCCGGAGTTGATCTTTGGGGGGGGGGTCCTGTAATAATTGACTAAGTTCTTTGCCTTATCCTTTGTATAGCTGTGTCTTTTCACACTTACATAACTCCTCCCCAACAAGCAGTTTAAATTTCCCTCCTACTCATACCAAATTGCTTGATTGTTGAATCCAGCTTCTCACCCTCTAACCTGCTTGCAACTTTAGAGACAGACGCGGCTCACCTCTCTACCAAACACAGGACCGGAACCGGCAAGCTGTGACGTCACACGCCATCGCACACGCTGCAATTTCCCCAAACTCTGCAGGGGAACTTCGCTCTGTCCGGACAGACCTCACCCTTTACTTTTACTAGTAAGTCTCAAAAGCGCTTCCTTCAAACTCATACCGAAGTAACTTACGATCATTCAGCAATTACTCCTGACATGTCTCAGAATCTTAGTTAGGTTGCCTTCATATGTAAATGCTCTATTCAACCTATATTCTTAAGAGTTCAGATTCAACACCTAATTGCTGCATAAATCTCATTAACCCTATTTGTTGCCTTAAGTTGTACACTATGTCTGCTGCCACCTATGATTAGATATGGTATGTCTAAAACTTATCCTGCAATTGCTTGTTGTTTATATGTGGGAACCAGTTTGTCAATACTGAGTGGGGCTATATGCTCTGAGGTCTCAGCCATTGTCACTCCTATCCTTATATTAAAGTGAACTGTATCTAATGATTCTGATCCTTGCTGCCTTCCCTCACTTACACAGAATCACTGATACATTCACAACACTCCTAAACCTGCAGTTGTGGTCCTAAAAATTCCCTCTCTCCTTTACAGGGGTGAGATTACCTTCCACAGGCTGACAACAGGGGTGTGTGCATTGGTAACAGGGCTGTGTACTTTTTAACAATAGCATATGTTCACATTTTCAAAGGGAACATTTTATAAGTGAGGCATCAATTTTTAAGAATTATACAAGAATTGAACAAGGATTGGGCAAGGGGCAAGACACAAGGCAAGTACTCTTGTATTACTATGTTTTATGTATATCATTGTATCCTTTTGCAAGTGCTGCTGTAACACTGTGTCTTATGTGTTTACTTGGTTCCCACTTTCAGAATAATGCTCAATATCTTCATATTCCTTTTTGCTACCTCTTGTCTCTACAACAAACTACATTACTCAGTTACTCCTTCTCCCTCTCCACCTGCACTGTTCATTAGCCCATCTCTCTTATACTCACCTTACTTTTGTACTCATGAACTCTACTTATTCCTAAATACTCTCTCTCCCCCCTGCACTTCAGTTAAACAACAGTCTCATTACTGCAAATCTGCTTCTCATCTCATGTCACTCTCCCTCTTGCTCATACTAGCTGCTGGCGACATCTCCCCTAATCCTGGTCCCTCACAACCTCCTAACCTTTCACATCCTTGTGTGCCTTTCAATAGATTTCATAAACTAAACTCTGGTAACCTTAATCTCATTCCTCTTACATCTAAAAACCCCTCCCCCTTCACTTGTGCACTCTGGAACTCTCGCTCTGTCTGCAACAAGTTAACTTCTATCCATGATCTCTTTATCTCCCACTCTCTTAACCTTCTGGCTCTTACAGAAACCTGGCTCTCTACTTCAGACACAGCATCCACTGCTGCACTGTCACATGGGGGTCTCCATTTCAGCCACACTCCTAGGTCTGGCAATAGACAAGGAGGTGGTGTCGGTATTTTACTTTCCTCTCGTTGCACCTTCCAACAAATACAGCCCTTTTCTTCACTCACATTTTCTTCATTTGAAGCACACATGATTCGGTTATTCTCTCCCCTCTCTATACGTGTTGCAGTCATATACCGCCCCCCTGGCTCCCCAACTCAATTTTTAGATCACTTTGCTGCCTGGCTTCCTAATATCCTTTCCTCAGACACCCCTGCCCTCATTCTTGGCGACTTCAACATCCCCCTTAACAATCCCACTACCTCATCTGCTAAACAACTTCTGCAACTCACTTCCTCTTTCGGTCTGTCACAATGGACTGATTCTCCCACTCACAAAGACGGTCACTCCCTTGACCTGATCTTTAGCTATCGATGCACTCTCTCAAACTTCTCAAACTCCCCTTTTCCTCTTTCTGACCACCATCTCCTTACCTGCAACATATCATCCCTTCCTACAACTCTCCCACTTTCTACTCCTCACACCAAACTTCACAGAAGCATTAGGTCTTTAGATCAGCAACAACTTGCTAATTCCCTTCACCCGCTCCTCTCATCCTTCTCCTCCTTTTCCTGCCCTGAACAATCTATCTGCCACTATAATTCCACCCTTATATCCGTCCTTGACAATCTCGCCCCTCTTACCACTGCTAGGAAATCACACACTCATCCCCAGCCCTGGCATACTCCTCTGACACGGTACCTACGCAGATGTTCCCGTACTGCTGAACGGCATTGGAGAAAATCACGGAGTTCAGCTGATTTTCTTCATTACAAATTCATCTTGAACTCCTACTACTCTGCCCTTAATCTCCACAAGCAACACTACTTCACTACTCTTATCTCTAATCTTTCTTCAAACCCAAAACGTCTGTTCTCCACTTTCAATACTCTCCTCCGCCCTCCCCCACTTCCAATTACAACTTCTCTGTCAGCTCAAGACTTTGCCAGTCACTTCATTAACAAAATTGATTCCATCAGACATGAAATCAGCTCTCAACACAATTCCATTCTCTCCCCCCCTCAAATACTCTCACTCAACCACAACCCTCATAACCTGAAACTTAGTTCATTCTCCCCTGTTACAGAGGAAGAAGTTTCAGCACTTATACTGCGCTCTCACCTCACTACCTGTCCCCTTGACCCTATCCCCTCACAGCTGCTCCCCTCTCTCTCTGCTACCCTTACCCCTATACTAACACACATTTTCAACCTCTCCCTCAGCACTGGTACATTTCCCTCATCATTGAAACATGCACTGGTCACACCTATCCTCAAAAAACCTTCCCTTGATCCTACCTCCCCATCCAACTACCGCCCAATTTCCCTCCTCCCTCTTGCTTCAAAGCTTCTCGAAAAACTAGTATATGCACGCCTATCCCACTTCCTTACGTTAAACTCCCTTCTTGACCCGCTGCAATCTGGATTTCGTCCCTATCACTCCACAGAGACAGCTATTGTTAAGGTCACCAACCACCTACTTACAGCTAAATCAAAAGGCCACTTCTCTCTGCTTATCCTCCTTGATCTGTCCGCAGCCTTTGACACTGTCGACCACCCTCTTTTGCTCCAAACCCTCCAATCCTTTGGCATCTGTGACACAGCCCTTTCATGGCTCTCTTCCTACCTGTCAAACCATACTTTCAGTGTAGCCTTCTCTAGGGCCTCCTCTGCCCCGTCACCCCTTTCTGTCGGAGTACCGCAAGGCTCTGTCCTCGGTCCCCTTCTCTTCTCAATCTATACGTCATCACTAGGTTCCCTTATTAAGTCCCACGGTTTCCAATATCATTTGTATGCTGATCACACCCAAATCTACTTCTCTGCACCAGAACTATCTCCTTCCTTGCTAACCCGTGTCACTAACTGTCTTTCTCACATCTCTTCCTGGATGTCCTCTCACTACCTCAAGCTAAATCTCTCCAAAACTGAGCTCCTCATTTTCCCCCCTTCTTCCAAAATCTCCACCCCCAATATCTCTATAACTGTTGACAACTCCATCATTACCCCTACCCCGCATGCCCGATGTCTCGGGGTCACACTTGACTCAGATCTTTCCTTCACTCCTCACATTCAGTCCTTGGCTACAGCCTGCCGCTTTCACCTTAAAAACATCTCTAAAATTAGACACTTCCTTACACAAGACACAACTAAGATTTTAATCCACTCTCTCATTCTTTCCTGCCTTGATTACTGCAACTCTGTCCTCTCTGGTCTCCCCACCTGCCGCCTAGCTCCTTTACAATCCATAATAAATGCCTCTGCCAGACTCATCTTCCTTACACGTCGCTCTTCATCTGCTGCACCTCTCTGCCAATCCCTTCACTGGCTTCCTCTGCCTCTAGGATCAAACACAAAACTCTCACTCTTACATACAAAGCCCTCAACTGCACTGCTCCCCCCTACATCTCAGACCTTGTCTCCAGATACTCTCCCTCCCGTCCCCTTCGCTCTGCTCATGACCTCCTACTCTCCTCCTCTCTTGTCACCTCATCACACTCCCGTTTACAGGACTTCTCCAGACTGGCTCCCATCTTATGGAACTCTCTGCCTCGCTCCACAAGACTCTCCTCTAGTTTTAAAAGCTTCAAGTGCTCCCTAAAGACTCTACTGTTCAGGGACGCATACAACCTACTCTAACCTTTCCTAATACCAGTTCCTCTCCTCCCCTGCAATCCCCTGAACCCTCTTAGCATGTAAGCCTAAAAGTCCAGCTGTTTGTAGTTCACCTTCTTAAGAGCTGACTACAACAGTGCAACTCTTGGCAGGGCCCTCTACCCTATAATTGTTTTGTTGTACTCCCCCTTTGTTTATAGCGCTGCGGAATCTGTTGGCGCTCTACAAATAACCAATAATAATAATAATAATAATTTTCGCATGGAAAGGAGATGTATACATTACAAAAGTGCACAATAAAAATCGTAATTAAAAAATCATTAAAAAATGAATAAGTGAACCATTCACACAAATATGCTAAGCAGTGGAGTCACTAGGGGGTGCGGGGGTGCGAACCGCACCCGGGTGACACCCTCCAAGGTGTGACACCATGGTCATCACCACATTAACATTAGACGCTTTTTTTTTTTCCCCTAATGTGCTGGTGCCTTGCCTTGTAAGAAGGGCCAAGGGGCCAGGGGTCCATGCTAAGGCAGTCGGCAGATGCAGGGGGGGGTGACCGTGTTCTGCACAGAGGCAGGGCTTCCCTAACTAATGTCACAAAAGGGAAGCGGAGCACCAGCTTAAAAGTAAAAACTTCAATGGTTTATTCCAATGTAATTAAAAGCATAAAACACACAGCTGGGCTTGCTGACTCCTTTATCGTGCATCCACTGTGTGTTTCATGCTTTTAATTACGTTGGAATAAAGCATTGGAATATTTTTTTTTCAAGCTGGTGCTCCGCTTCCCTTGTATTACTTGACCGACTTGGCATGAGCACAGCCGCATTGGGTATATCCGGGTCTATCCATTTAGCCTATGCAGTCTGCCCTCAGTGTTCTGCTGGACCAATGGGATAACAGGAGGCTTCATCCCCCCCGTGACATCTGAGGAGGGTGCTGGACCGGTCTTCACAGAAATGTTTGATGACCTCATATGATGAGGCGGGAAAAGGAGCGCAACTCACACCCTAGGACCGGACGAGTCACAGTACAGTGGTAAGTGTCCCTCTCTCTCTCGCTACACACCAGTCAGAATAACTTTAATTTGCTTTTGCTCCAGTTTTTTTCCCCTCTGTAATCTGTTCCTTACTATATTGCTACATACATGCTTTACTCATTACAGTCTCAAAGGCAGAAATATAACTTTGTTTTGTAAACTATTTTCCTAAAAGTGAGGAAATTAGAACATTTTGCGGTTAAATTTGCAGTACACCTGCAAACACTTTAAACTCTTCTATTCTTCACAACAGATTTTTTTTAATTAAAACTATCCATTTCCAATCAGTTGCATATTTACTAAAGTGCAAAAAATGTATTATAGAATAAAGGCAAATTTAAATATTTAACCAACTCTAGTTAAAACACTTGTTTTCATTAATTTATCTTACTGGGGGATATTTGAATTATATATATATATATATATATATTTATATATATATATATATATATATATATATATATATATATATATATATATATATGTGTGTATATATATATATATATATATATATATATATATATATATATATATATATATATATATATATATATATATATACATGTATGTTTGTGTGTGTGTATGTAAATATATATATTTATTTATATATATAAGCCATATATATATATATACATGTATGTTTGTGTGTGTGTATGTAAATATATATATTTATTTATATATATAAGCCATATATATATATATATATATATATATATATATATACATATATACCCTATATATTTATACATTTATATTTATATATAAACTATATATATATATATATATATATATATATATATATATATATATATATATATATATATATATATATATATATATATATATTGATTCAGAATAATATTGTGGTAAATCTCAGTCATTACCCACTGAATGACTTAGAGATCAAGATCTTGAATAAAGGATTAACGTTTTCCCCCCGACAAGTAAAACTGATTCCTTTGAATTATTTATAGATACTAAAAAGTTTTAGAGACAACTCACTTTGAAAGAAAAATTTGGAGATTCAGAAATGGACTCTAAATTACTCAAGAAGCGATCCACATATACCCCCCAATTCCAGAATGCAAGTATTGATACTTTCAGCAGACTATTACATGAGGACATGGATAAAGCTTTTAAGGTACATGAAAAAGATGTCTTCAACAACTTTTCCAAAAAAGAATGGAATACTCTGAATGAGCTTTCAAGAAATAAAGACCTGATCATACGTGAAGCTGATAAGGGAGGGGCTGTGGTCGTCTTAAACTACTCGGACTACAGACAAGAGATTATGTCACAATTTACGGACAAGAAGACTTACAGACCACTACCAAATGACCCTACCAATATGTTTAAGAAACAATTGGATGGATATATTAAACTGACATACGAACAGGGCTACATTGACAAGGACACTCTCCTATATCTAACAGTAGAATACCCAAGAACACCGGTGCTGTATACTCTACCAAAAATCCACAAGGGGATCTCACCACTCCCTGGGAGACCCATTGTGTCCGTTATTGGCTCACTCCAACAGCCTATTGCCACATATGTTGACATGTTTTTACAGCCACTTGTTTGCCAAATGCCTTCTTACTTAAGAGATTCCTCAGCCCTACTTGAAATGCTTAAGGATCTGAGTGGAATCAATGAGGATGTACTGCTAGTGGAATCAGCCAATCAGATTCAAGTTCAATCCGATTGGCTGATCCAATCAGCCAATCAGATTGAGCTCGCATTCTATTGGCTGATCGGAACAGCCAATAGAATGCGAGCTCAATCTGATTGGCTGATTCCATCAGCCAATCAGATTTTTCCTACCTTAATTCCGATTGGCTGATAGAATCCTATCAGCCAATCGGAATTGAGGGGACGCCATCTTGGATGACGTCCCTTAAAGGAGCCTTCATTCGTAGTAGTCCGTCGGTGAAGAAGGAGGTTCCGCGTCAGCGGAAGGAAGATTCAAGACCCGTCTTGGAAGATGACTTCGCCCGGATAGAAGACCTCTTCAGCGCCTCTTTGAAGATGACATCGGCCGGATCGAAGACTTTTCTTCAGCGCCGCCTGGATGATGACTTCATCGGATGGAAGATTTCTTCAGCGCCGCTTGGAGGATTAACTTCTTCCGCTCCGGATGTCCACTTCGGTTCCATCGCTGCTCGGCTGAGTGAAGACAAGGTAGGATGATCTTCAGGGGATTAGTGTTAGGTTTTTGTAAGGGGGGTTTGGGTTAGATTAGGGGTATGTGGGTGGTGGGTTTTAATGTTGGGGGGGGGTTGTATTTTTCTTTTACAGGCAAAAGAGCTGTTTTCTTTGGGGCATGCCCCCACAAATGGCCCTTTTAAGGGCTGGTAAGGTAAAAGAGCTTTGAACTTTATTGAATTTAGAATAGGGTAGGGCATTTTTTTATTTTGGGGGGGTTTGTTATTTTATTAGGGGGCTTAGATTAGGTGTAAGTAGCTTAAAATTGTTGTAATATGTTTTTAAATGTTTGTAACTTATTTTTTTATTTTTTGTAACTTAGCTTTTTTTATTTTTTGTACTTTAGTTAGTTTATGTAATTGTATTTAATTGTAGTTATTTGTAGGTAGTTTATTTAATTAATTTAATGATAGTGTAGTATTAGGTTTAATTGTAACTTAGGTTAGGATTTATTTTACAGGTAATTTTGTATTTCTTTTAGCTAGGTAGTTATTAAATAGTTAATAACTATTTAATAACTATTCTACCTAGCCAAAATAAATACAAAGTTACCTGTAAAATAAATATAAATCCTAAGATAGCTACAATATAATTATTAATTATATTGTAGCTATCTTAGTGTTTATTTTACAGGTAAGTATTTATTTTTAAATAGGAATAATTTATTAAAGTATAGTGTAGTGTTAGGTGTAATTGTAACTTAGGTTAGGATTTATTTTACAGGTAAATTTCAGTTTATTTTAGCTAGGTATGCTATTAAATAGTTAATAACTATTTAATAGCTATTGTACCTAGTTAAAATAAATTGAAAGTTACCTGTAAAATAAAAATAAATCCTAAGATAGCTAGAATATAATTATTATTTATATTGTAGCTATATTAGGGTTTATTTTATAGGTAAGTATTTAGTTTTAAATAGGATTAACTTTGTTAATAAGAGAAATATTATTTAGATTTATTTAATTAATATTTAAGTTAGGGGGGCGTTAGGGTTAGGGTTAGACTTAGGTTTAGGGGTTAATAATTTTATTACAGTGGCGGCGGCGTAGTGGGGGGCAGGATAGGGGTTAATAAATTTATTATAGGGGGCGACGGTGTAGGGGAGGAAGATTAGGGGTTAATAAATTTATTATAGGTGACGACGGTGTAGGGGAGGCAGGATAGGGGTTAATAGGTTTAATATAGGTTGCGGCGGGTTCAGGGAGCGGCGGTTTAGGGGTTAAACTATTTATTTAGTTGCGGAGAGGTGCGGGATCAGCAGGATAGGGGTTAATAACTTTATAATAGAGGGCGACGGTGTAGGGGGGGCAGGATAGGGGTTACTAGGTATACTGTAGGTGGCAGCGGTGTCCGGGAGCGGCGGTTTAGGGGTTAATACATTTATAAGAGTTGCGGCGGGGTCTAGGAGCGGCGGTTTAGGGGTTAGTAATTTTATTGAGTTGCGGGGGGCTCCGGGGGCGCTGGTATAGGGATAGAACAGTGTAGTTTAGTGTGAGTGCTTAGTGACAGGCTAGCAATAAAGCTGGGAAAAAGCCGAAGAGCAGCGAGATCGGATGAGTGATAACTGTCACAGTCCGCTGCTCATCGCCCCGCGGCTTTTTGACAGCTTTATTTGATAACTTAGGCGTATTTTTTCAGGTCCGCGGCGGCGATGTGAGGCGAGCTTAGGCGGGCGTATTGGGCCGGCGAAGCCAGAAAAGTAGACGGCTTGATAACTACCCCCCTTGATGTGACTAGCTTGTATACTGTGATTCCCCCATACTGATGGACTACGAGCAATTGAATTCCAACTGTCCAGATACCCATATGTGGGACCTCCTCCTGAGGTGTTACTCCAACTACTAGAAACCTGTCTTACTACCAACTATTTCAGGTTTGAGCATGCTTTTTACTTACAGATGATGGGCACAGCGATGGGGTCCAATGTGACCCCATCCTATGCCAACCTTTATATGGCATATTTTGAGGAGTTTGAAACCACGCTTTTCCATAAAAAATAAATCCTTTTTTTCAAGAGATACATTGACGACCTGTTTATGATCTGATCCGGAACACAAGACCAATTAGAGGAATGGTTTCAACAACTGAATATGGTCAACAACGCTCTGAAATTTAAGATGCTCACGAGTAAAACTCAGATTGACTTCCTGGATGTTAGACTGTGCAAAAAGGATGAGAAGATTCAGTCAACGTTGTTTAGGAAAGAAACAGATAGGAATGCACTTCTGCATTATACTAGCTGTCATCCTCCCTCTTTGAAAAAAGCACTACCGAAATCACAACTATTAAGAGTTGTAAGAAACAACTCCGAGATTGAAAAAAAGAGATGAACAGTTGGAGGAGTTGATTCACCGTTTTGAATCAAGAAGCTATCCTAAACATCTTCTATCCAATCAATGTGAAGGAATACTGACCAATCAGGATGTAACCATGCAACAAGAATCACCTAGGATGACATTTGTCACCACATTTACTGGGGATAAGGGACTATTGATGGATACGCTTAAGAAACGTTGGGATATCATTAATACGGACAAATTCTTGCCATTGGTGAAAACAGAACCACCGAGGATAGGCTACAGGAGATCTAGGTCCTTACGGAACATTTTGATTAAAACCGATCCTGTACACTGTTATAAACAGTCTACCTGGCTTGACATCAAGAAAGTGGGTGTGTTCCGTTGCTTAGGATGTGTTACATGCGGGGGCCTGATTACTGGCTCTTCATTTACTCACCCTCACAGACGAAAAACCTACAAACATAGGTTTCGCCTTACCTGCACTACTACTTACATTGTGTATCTTTTACACTGTAGATGTGGGTTATATTATGTAGGGAAAACCTCAGATGATCTCCGCACTCGAATGGCGAACCATCATTCCGTCATTAGGACCGCTTTGAAAAATAGTACTTCAGAACAACCTGTGGCCAGACATTTCTATGAATTACAGCACAGTGTATCAGATCTCAAGTACACTATTATAGATCATGTACCACCTATGCCAACAGGAGGAAACAGAGACAAATTGCTCCTACAGAGAGAAGTGAAATGGACATTTGCACTGGATACTATCATACCTAAGGGCCTAAACACCCACCTAGATTGGCAGGTGTTTCTACAATTATACTTGAGATCCATTATCCATTCTATTTTTCTCCTAGTCCCTTTTTTCCTGTGATCAATATATGACAGGTTGTGACTACATTAGATGTTTTTTCCTAGGTTATTGCTCAATTATAGTATATATTCCTATTATGTATAATTGTGCCATTTGCTTGTTATTTGCCACCATGTCTGTTTTGATATGGATTTATCTGACAGAGTATTTTTAGGGCACACAACTATTATTTGGATTTGATTGGAATATTTATTAGTGAGCATATCGTTCCTGATATTTGGGCATACCCACACTGTCCTGATCTGATCCAATATTTGTCTGCCCTACCTATACCTGTTTAACTGTTTTACCTCCTCCCATAATCATTTGTTTACTTTTGCTTGGTAACCGAGTTGTCCCACCCTCATAGTATGACCCGTTACTTGTATTTCCGGTTTCGGGCTGTGTGTTAGTTGCTATGGCAACCACGGGATGATATATACTATGTGGGTGAATATAAAGCTAGATGACAAGCAACGTATATATTTCATTTTACCACATTGTGCTCATGCTGTATTAGGTTATTATTATTTGTCTTTCTTTATAGCCGTTTTCTCCAGATGTTGCACCACCTCAGCATTTAACCCGCTACTACCACTTCCGGTTTCGGGCTGCATGTTACTATGGTATCCATGCGTTTACAATATATTTACTGAGTGGGTTCGTACATCTCTAAGACAACGTCTGCTTTAGTGACTTTATTTATTTGCTTGATATTTGACATATTATCCTTTATCTTTGTTCATGTTGTTCTTTTTCATGTTTTAATTGCTTCACGTTGCCTCGGCCGATCATGTCTCCCGGTTCTCTGGGGGGGCCTGGTACACCGAGGAGAGCGTGCTCACGTTTTGTTTGCTTGTAGAATCACATTTAACACGGTTTGGTGGGTAAGTAATAGTACTTTGTAAGTCTGAGGACGGATCCCCTGTGATCCAAAAATGTTCACTATCAAAGTGACTATTCTTTTGAAAGACCTTTGGAGTGCTACTCTGTTTTGTTTATATATATATATATATATATATATATATATATATATATATATATATATATATATATATAATTTAAAAAAATTTTACTATAGGGGGGTGACAACATGAGTTATTGCACTGGGTGACACCAAGCCTAGTGACGCCACTGATGCTCAGGAGTAAAATTTGTAAATAAATGACACAGAAATAAATTGTATTAAATATGCACAGTATAAATCGTAATTAAAGTACACTGGATGTGCACAAAACACATAGACCTAGATTTGGAGTTTGGCGTTAGCCGTGAAAACCAGCGTTAGAGGCTCCTAACGCTGGTTTTAGGCTACCGCCGGTATTTGGAGTCACTCAAAATAGGGTCTAACGCTCACTTTTCAGCCGCGACTTTTCCATACCGCAGATCCCCTTACGTAAATTGCGTATCCTATCTTTTCAATGGGATTTTTCTAACTCCAGTATTTAGAGTCGTGTCTCAAGTGAGCGTTAGACATCTAACGACAAAACTCCAGCCGCAGGAAAAAATTAGTAGTTAAGAGCTTTCTGGGCTAACGCCGGTTTATAAAGCTATTAACTACTGTGCTCTAAAGTACACTAACACCCATAAACTACCTATGTACCCCTAAACCGAGGTCCCCCCACATCGCCGACACTCGAATCATTTTTTTTAACCCCTAATCTGCCGACCGCCACCTACGTTATCCTTATGTACCCCTAATCTGCTGCCCCTAACACCGCCGACCCCTGTATTATATTTATTAACCCCTAACCTGCCCCCCACAACGTCGCCTCAACCTACCTACAATAATTAACCCCTAATCTGCCGACCGCAAAGCGCCGCCACCTACGTTATCCTTATGTACCCCTAATCTGCTGCCCCTAACACCGCCGACCCCTATATTATATTTATTAACCCCTAATCTGCCCCCCTTAACGTCGCCTCCACCTGCCTACACTTATTAACCCCTAATCTGCTGACCGGACCTGAGCGCTACTATAATAAAGTTATTAACCCCTAATCCGCCTCACTAACCCTATAATAAATAGTATTAACCCCTAATCTGCCCTCCCTAACATCGCCGACACCTAACTTCAATTATTAACCCCTAATCTGCCGACCGGAGCTCACCGCTATTCTAATAAATGTATTAACCCCTAAAGCTAAGTCTAACCCTAACACTAACACCCCCCTAAGTTAAATATAATTTAAATCTAACGAAATAAATTAACTCTTATTAAATAAATTATTCCTATTTAAAGCTAAATACTTACCTGTAAAATAAATCCTAATATAGCTGCAATATAAATTATATTTATATTATAGCTATTTTAGGATTTATATTTATTTTACAGGTAACTTTGTATTTATTTTAACCAGGTACAATAGCTATTAAATAGTTAAGAACTATTTAATAGCTAAAATAGTTAAAATAATTACAAATTTACCTGTAAAAGAAATCCTAACCAAAGTTACAATTAAAACTAACACTATACTATCAATAAATTAATTAAATAAACTACCTACAATTAACCTAACACTACACTATCAATAAATTAATGAAATAAACTACCTACAATTAACCTAACACTACACTATCAATAAATTAATTAAATACAATTCCTACAAATAAATACAATTAAATAAACTTGCTAAAGTACAAAAAATTAAAAAGAACTAAGTTACAAAAAATAAAAAAATATTTACAAACATTAGAAATATATTACAACAATTTTAAACTAATTACACCTACTCTAAGCCCCCTAATAAAATAACAAAGCCCCCCAAAATAACAAAATGCCCTACCCTATTCTAAATAACTAAAGTTCAAAGCTCTTTTACCTTACCAGCCCTGAACAGGGCCCTTTGCGGGGCATGCCCCAAGAAGTTCAGCTCTTTTGCCTGTAAAAAAAAACATACAATACCCAAGCCCCCCAACATTACAACCCACCACCCACATACCCCTAATCTAACCCAAACCCCCCTTAAATAAACCTAACACTAAGCCCCTGAAGTTCTTCCTACCTTGTCTTCACCATACCAGGTTCACCGATCCGTCCTGAAGAGCTCCTCCGATATTCTAATCCAAGCCCAAGCGGGGGGCTGAAGAGGTTCATGATCCGGCTGAAGTCTTCATCCAAGCGGGAGCTGAAGAGGTCCATGATCCGGATGAAGTCTTCATCCAAGCGGGAGCTGAAGAGGTCCATGATCCGGATGAAGTCTTCTATCAACGGCATCTTCAATCTTCTTTCTTCCGGATCCATCTTGCAGACCTCCGACGCGGAACATCCTGCTGGCCCGACGGACTAACGACGAATGACGGTTCCTTTAAGGGACGTCATCCAAGATGGCGTCCCTCGAATTCCGATTGGCTGATAGGATTCTATCAGCCAATCGGAATTAAGGTAGGAAAATTCTGATTGGCTGATGGAATCAGCCAATCAGAATCAAGTTCAATCCGATTGGCTGATCCAATCAGCCAATCAGATTGAGCTCGCATTCTATTGGCTGATCGGAACAGCCAATAGATTGCGAGCTCAATCTGATTGGCTGATTGAATCAGCCAATCGGATTGAACTTGAATCTGATTGGCTGATTCCATCAGCCAATCAGAATTTTCCTACCTTAATTCCGATTGGCTGATAGAATCCTATCAGCCAATCGGAATTCGAGGGACGCCATCTTGGATGACGTCCCTTAAAGGAACCGTCATTCGTCGTTAGTCCGTCGGGCCAGCAGGATGTTCCGCGTCGGAGGTCTGCAAGATGGATCCGGAAGAAAGAAGATTGAAGATGCCGTTGATAGAAGACTTCATCCGGATCATGGACTTCTTCAGCTCCCGCTTGGATGAAGACTTCATCCGGATCATGGACCTCTTCAGCCCCCCGCTTGGGCTTGGATTAGGACATCGGAGGAGCTCTTCAGGACGGATCGGTGAACCTGGTATGGTGAAGACAAGGTAGGAAGATCTTCAGGGGCTTAGTGTTGTAAGGGGGGTTTGGGTTAGATTAGGGGTATGTGGGTGGTGGGTTGTAATGTTGGGGGGGGTATTGTATGTTTTTTTTTACAGGCAAAAGAGCTGAACTTCTTGGGGCATGCCCCGCAAAGGGCCCTGTTCAGGGCTGGTAAGGTAAAAGAGCTTTGAACTTTAATTATTTAGAATAGGGTAGGGCATTTTGTTATTTTGGGGGGCTTCGTTATTTTATTAGGGGGCTTAGAGTAGGTGTAATTAGTTTAAAATTGTTGTAATATTTTTATTATGTTTGTAAATATTTTTTTATTTTTTGTAACTTAGTTCTTTTTAATTTTTTGTACTTTAGCAAGTTTATTTAATTGTATTTATTTGTAGGAATTGTATTTAATTAATTTATTGATAGTGTAGTGTTAGGTTAATTGTAGGTAGTTTATTTAATTAATTTATTGATAGTGTAGTGTTAGGTTAATTGTAGGTAGTTTATTTAATTAATTTATTGATAGTATAGTGTTAGTTTTAATTGTAACTTAGGTTAGGATTTCTTTTACAGGTAAATTTGTAATTATTTTAACTATTTTAGCTATTAAATAGTTCTTAACTATTTAATAGCTATTGTACCTGGTTAAAATAAATACAAAGTTACCTGTAAAATAAATATAAATCCTAAAATAGCTATAATATAATTATAATTTATATTGTAGCTATATTAGGATTTATTTTACAGGTAAGTATTTAGCTTTAAATAGGAATAATTTATTTAATAAGAGTTAATTTATTTCGTTAGATTTAAATTATATTTAACTTAGGGGGGTGTTAGTGTTAGGGTTAGACTTAGCTTTAGGGGTTAATACATTTATTAGAATAGCGGTGAGCTCCGGTCGGCAGATTAGGGGTTAATACTATTTATTATAGGGTTAGTGAGGCGGATTAGGGGTTAATAACTTTATTATAGTAGCGCTCAGGTCCGCTCGGCAGATTAGGGGTTAATAAACATACGCTGTGTTCTCCCTGTGTACTTCATACTAGGGTTGCCACTCGTCCCTTAAAATACAAAACACTAATAAGTTAAACATGCTGCAGGGTGTGCAGGGAGGAATATGAATAGTGCTGTCCATAAACACAATACATGTTCCTCCCTGCACATCCTGCAGCATGTGTAACTCATAAGTGTCCAAGAAAACATGGTTGAGATGGCAACCCTACTTCATACTCCATTGCAAACGTTTACAAAGCAGAGAGCTCTCATTACTTCTATAGGAGACAGCTCACCACTTGCAGGGAAAGTCCATTTTTATAGAATTCCATGATGGCTGCCCCAGCGAGTTTTAGAGTGGAAACCAATAAATCCTCCAGCTACCTGAGATCCTTGAAAAGAAAAAGCTCTCTATCTTTACAAACAAATCAGTCCTGTAAATTATAAGAAGACCTACCTTGTGTCTATGTATAACTATGTACAAATGTAATTATTTGTACAATATGTAATGTATTACTGGCATATCTCAGGACATACTTGAAAACGAGAGCCATGTCAATTTATTTTTCCTGGTAAAACATTTTATAAATAAATAAATAAATATCCAGCAAACATTCCCACTCAGCATCTGTTAAATAAATGGAGAACCAGAGGAAGTATGAAAAAAAGTACAGAAAGTAAGGCAAAGCAGTGCATCACCCCGAAATTTAAAAAAAGGACAGGTCTTGTGGACTGTCACCTTTAAAATAGAAATTAATTTATCATATAAGCAAAATTATGATTTCTTTCTTAAGACTGGGAGAATCCATGATCCATCACTTGTACGCCATTATACCAAAGCAGTGAAGTCTACAAGACTGAAAAACAGACAGGACAAAGATGCCTCAGTCAAGGGGAAAACATCAAAAGTGATACATTTTGTCAAAGATATGAACAGAAGACCAAGTAGATGCAGATACACATCTGTATTTATAAAAAACACAAACAACTTCGCGTTAGTGATTGAGCGAAAGCCAGGACTTTTGTTGAAGTCTATTAGGGGAAAGATTTAGTGAACTATATGACCTCCAGATGTTAGCGCACCTTAGGCTTTCGTTCAAGCACAAACATTTAACTTTCCATTTGTAATATGGAACTAGAAATGGGTGCCCTTTGGATTACGATCTAGTGATGTTAGCGATAGCCCTACCGTTTTTATGTTCCACTAGGCCTATATGTTTTGATTAATCTTTTTTCCATATGCATCTACAAACTTTCTTTATTGTAATGATAATGATCTCAAAAAAGATTCTATGCAAGTGATTGCTGACAGTAACAGACCTGCAGCATAGTGACAGCCCTGTTGCTATCAGCAGTTGAGCATATCAAGCACTACTGCAGCTACAAAATAACTGCTAGATCACAATAGTGCCAGTATCCTATGACTATTACTAATGGAGCAGCTCACAATGCTCCCACAAACAATTTTTTGTAAAGCACAAGAGATTTAGATTAGCTATGAATGTCTAATTACGATATCTGCCTGCTCTGTCTAGTACATTTTACAAACTTTCTTTAGTGACAAGAAAACAACCTTTTTCTTTAGCAATGCTCCTACCTATACCACCAATCATCCTGCTGATTTTGGGCCAGATTACAAGTGGAGCGTGAGCAAAAAGGGGTTTATCGTGGGTATTTGTGTGCACCGGGTTTGTGCTCAAAGTAAATGTTTGAGCACAATCGTGATTTATGCTAGAATAATTACTGTGTCCTCAGAGCTCTGGTTAACTATGTCACAAAACACATCAAAAATTCATTACAAAGTACAGTTACACTCATAATAACACCATCTTTATAAAAATTATTTAAACAAAATTGCAGAAAAAATTTGTAAGGTCTCAAAGATATGAGGTCTCTCAGGTTTTAGAAAAAAAAGTCAGGCAAATGGGTTTAACATAGAGATAAACACATATACATATCTAAAGATTTATATGTATGCAGTCAAGTAGATGAAAACATATTAAAGCATATTTATGCAATATTCATATTTAATAAAGGTTTTAAATATATATTTACTGTACAGGGAGTGCAGAATTATTAGGCAAATTAGTATTTTGACCACATCATCCTCTTTATGCATGTTGTCTTACTCCAAGCTGTATAGGCTCAAAAGCCTACTACCAATTAAGCATATTAGGTGATGTGCATCTCTGTAATGAGAAGGGGTGTGGTCTAATGACATCAACACTCTATATCAGGTGTGCATAATTATTAGGCAACTTCCTTTCCTTTGGCAAAATGCCACCAGTTTGGCCATATTTCAGAGCTGCAACATCACTGGAGTGCCCAAAAGCACAAGGTGTGCAATACTCAGAGACATGGCCAAGGTAAGAAAGGCTGAAAGACGAACACCACTGAACAAGACACACAAGCTGAAACGTCAAGACTGGGCCAAGAAATATCTCAAGACTGATTTTTCTAAGGTTTTATGGACTGATGAAATGAGAGTGAGTCTTGATGGGCCAGATGGATGGGCCCATGTCTGGATTGGTAAAGGGCAGAGAGCTCCAGTCCGACTCAGACGCCAGCAAGGTGGAGGTGGAGTACTGGTTTGGGCTGGTATCATCAAAGATGAGCTTGTGGGGCCTTTTCGGGTTGAGGATAGAGTCAAGCTCAACTCCCAGTCCTACTGCCAGTTTCTGGAAGACACCTTCTTCAAGCAGTGGTACAGGAAGAAGTCTGCATCCTTCAAGAAAAACATGATTTTCATGCAGTACAATGCTCCATCACACGCGTCCAAGTACTCCACAGCGTGGCTGGCAAGAAAGGGTATAAAAGAAGAAAATCTAATGACATGGCCTCCTTGTTCACCTGATCTGAACCCCATTAAGAACCTGTGGTCCATCATCAAATGTGAGATTTACAAGGAGGGAAAACAGTACACCTCTCTGAACAGTGTCTGGGAGGCTGTGGTTGCTGCTGCACGCAATGTTGATGGTAAACAGATCAAAACACTGACAGAATCCATGGATGGCAGGCTTTTGAGTGTCCTTGCAAAGAAAGGTGGCTATATTGGTCACTGATTTGTTTTTGTTTTGTTTTTGAATGTCAGAAATGTATATTTGTGAATGTTGAGATGTTATATTGGTTTCACTGGTAAAAATAAATAATTGAAATGGGTATATATTTGTTTTTTGTTAAGTTGCCTAATAATTATGCACAGTAATAGTCACCTGCACACACAGATATCCCCCTAAAATAGCTATAACTAAAAACAAACTAAAAACTACTTCCAAAACTATTCAGCTTTGATATTAATGAGTTTTTTGGGTTCATTGAGAACATGGTTGTTGTTCAATAATAAAATTAATCCTCAAAAATACAACTTGCCTAATTATTCTGCACTCCCTGTAAATATGTTACATTACAATGTTCTGCACATAGCAGAATTTGTTCTACGTATTTATACAAATACAAATAATTATATTACAATAGTAGCAAAGACCTATAGGACAACGGCATAGTAAATACATATATACATACAAAAATCACCTTACTAATACCCCACACCTGTATATCAAATATCCCCTAATGACCAATATACGGGGATAGAAATTAAAATGTATAAGCGACATCAGTGTTTATAAAATATACGAGCTACCCAATGGATTTTAATTCCATTTTGTCTTAACCAGTGATTCAAGCTTCACAAAGTATATAAAAGTCATGAGCGTAAAATTACATCAAACAACATCATATTACATACCTTTCTCGGTTAGAAGTAAACGCTCTGCATGTGTAATGCTATCGTATAGCTGTATGTTTACTAGGGAGCGGTTGCGGTTATTTAAATTAGCCGGTACCATCCTATTGGGCTGCGTCATATGACACTTTAGAGGAAGTGAGGTTGTGTCATATTGCTAATCGAGTATCTGCACTTGAAACTACGTATTCATTACAAAGGATACAATGTATTCAAAACATATATCAGCTGTTGCGGTATTTATAAATAGTACATTGGCAACATCAGAAACTTAGTTAGAGATCATTCACTTGTAACAGAGATATATATAACTATACCGGGCCATATTAGTAACCTTTAGCCATATCTATATCAATTCTGTTGTTAAACATCATATTCATTATGTTTACATCATATTGACGTTGGTAGTGCACATTGATTTACCAATAACAGGTTCACATATTAAGGGATAGTATAAATCCACCCTACTAATTGTGTTTATTTTAGTAAACTATATATGCTAGGCTGTACAAACCATGCATCTAGGTACTAAATCTACATATATAAGGAGGGATACAAAAAGTTTTTTTTAAAGAAATTTTTTTCAGAAAAATAATGAATAGTCTATGTTAGTGTTAAGACCCCTAGGTGCTAGGGGCCCTAATCTATATATCCACTGTGTTTCTCTCTTGAGGAGCTCCTCATTCCTGTTACTTCCTCTTCTAAGGGGAGGTATTCTATCTATTATCATTGCTCGTAGCATAGCCACTGTATGTCCCATTGTTAAAAAGTGCCTAGCAGCTGGCTGATCACTTTTACCCTCTTTTAGTGCTGATCTTATAGAACTTTTGTGATTAGCTAGTCTTTCCTTGAAGGGGGTACTCGATTTACCAATATAATATTTCCCACATGGGCAAGTAAGGAAATAAACAACATGATCAGAACTGCATGTGAGTCTGTGTCTGATAGTATACTTTTTTGTTTTAAAGGGATGACTGAATGTGGTCCCTGAGTATAGTGTGCTACAAGTGACACAATTACCACATTTGAAGCAACCTGGTTTACCCTTAGGTAACCAGGTTTTTGGTCCCAAGCTAATGTTATTCCTAACAAGCATAGTTCTCAGGCTTTGTCCCATTTTGAAGACCATTCTTGGTGGCTTCATGTTGGTAAACAGTAATATGGGGTCTTCAGCTAGTAGTGGCCAATTTTTAGTTAACGTTTTTTTAATATGGTTGCTAATTGGGGAGTAGGTGGTGATAAAGTTTAAAGCATGTTGGGGTTCCTTAAATGTTTTTGGTTTCTTAAGTAGTGTTACTTGATCCCAACCGCATATGTCAGTCCACATGTTGTCAATTTCTTTGGCTCTATATCCTCTGTCAATAAACTTTTGCCTCATGATGGAATATTGGGTTTCTTTATTATCAGTTTCAATGTTATTACGTATAACTCTGAGTAGTTGTGACTTTAATATACTTTTTAGTTGAGGGGGATGGTAACTATGGTATTATAATAGGGTATTCCTATCTGTAGGCTTTCAAATTTAAAATAGTTATGTGTAAGACACATTAGGAGTAAGTCCAATATAAATTCAATGGGTGGTCCTATATAATCAGTGTCAGATTTAATTATATCCCTATCTGTTTTTGTACCCAGATCATGGGGGATAATGGTATATAAACTAGTTACATCAAGGCTTACCAAAATTATATTTTCAGGATATATATTGTCATTGAGATGTTTAATTAAATTAATAGAGTCCAAAAGAAATGATTTAGTTTTATTTACAGTATTCTGTAGGTGGAAGTCTATGTACTGGGCCACATCCTGGAATAGTGAGCCTATGGCAGACACAATGGGCCGTCCTAGGTTCAAATCTAGATTTGCTTTTAAAGGTGCAAGGATTTTTAGCAGGAGGTGTATTTTTAAAGTGGTCCTTTAATTTGAGTTGTCGCTGGAACCAATTACAAATAATTAAATTACAATAGTAGCAAAGACCTATAGGAAAACGGCATAGTAAATGTGCCGTACACCTTTAAATACATATATACATATAGGGGGATAGAAATTAAAATGTATAAGCGACATCAGTGTTTATAAAATCTACAATGAGCTACCCAATGGACATTAGGGGATATTTGATATACAGGTGTGGGGTACTAGTAAGGTGATTTTTGTATGTATATTACCCAGGACATACTTGAAAACGAGAGAAATCTCAATGTATCCTTCCTGGTAAAATATTTTATAAATAAATATTTAAAGGTGTATGGCACATTTACTATGCCGTTTTCCTATAGGTCTTTGCTACTATTGTAATATAATTATTTATATTGTAGATTGTCTTGAAAAAGTCTTGAATTATAAGCCGAAACGTCGACATTTATCAGATGGAAACTGTTGGATTATGAACCAAATGTTGAATAAACCTTAATGAATTAAATCCTGTGAGTGCCCTAGTACTTGGATCCTTGTGCTTGCATTGCTTGGAGGAGACACCCGGGTTAATTTGTATGCTAACTGAAGGCAGTGAGTGCATGAATATCAAGAATACATATACCAAGTCTTAAAAGAGTTGCTTCATTGCACCCTCACAATTTTGTGGACTACCTTACAACATTTGGATTGCTGTTCATAATTTGAATTGGAGTCAAATTTCGTTTTTATTCTATAAGCGACCCAGTCTCTGGAGAGGAGTGACTTTTGTCATATATACCCTAATATGGATTCATCTATTGCACACTCACATATTGGGGCTATGGCCATAGAAAAAGAAAATGATAATTCACTATTTGTTTACACAGATGAAGACACTGAAAGGATTTTAAAAGCCTGTGGCAGTGAGGCCATAGGAGAGACTTCACTTAATTTATATCATAGATTACTTAATTTAAAGAGAAAGGAGATTGATTATAAAAGAAGAAAATGGTACCTCAAGGGTTTAGGGTTAAAAAACCTCCGAACTATTGGGAGAAACAACGGATAATTTTGTAAAAAAAATGGTGTGGCATTGCTAGCAAATGTTCACTTGACTGGATACTAGACATGTGCGATTCGGTTCGATTCGGAAATTCGGCAAATTCGGAGATTCGGATCGAACCGAATCTCCGAATTGAAATAGTGCCGAATCTACCGAATAAATCCGAATTACTTCGGATTTATTCGGATTTATTCGGTAGACTCGGATGGCCATGGATTAGACTAGTATTGTACAGTATATTAGGTTATATCACTCTGCTATGGGTTACACCTAATGTACAGTACATAATAAACCGAACCGAATCCAGACGAATTTATTCGAATCCGAAACAAATCTGAACCAAATTTATTCGAATCCGAATGAATCCGAAACAAATCCGAACCGAATTGATTCAAATTTTTCCGAATTCGAATCGCTCCGAACTGAAATTCGAAAAAATACAAATCGATCCAAACCAAATTTTTTCGCCATGCACATGTCTACTGGATACTATTGGTAATAGAAGAGGTCACCCGATTGAAAAAAAATCCCTAAGATTGAAATAGATACCATCGAGAGTGAAAAGATATAAACCCTTAGGGAAGATACTAGTGAGGATTGGATTTTGAAACTCAAAGTACAACTAGAGAAGTATACAGGGAGTGCAGAATAATTAGGCAAGTTGTATTTTTGAGGATTCATTTTATTATTGAACAACAACCATGTTCTCAATGAACCCAAAAAACTCATTAATATCAAAGCTGAATAGTTTTGGAAGTAGTTTTTAGTTTGTTTTTAGTTATAGCTATTTTAGGGGGATATCTGTGTGTGCAGGTGACTATTACTGTGCATAATTATTAGGCAACTTAACAAAAAACAAATATATACCCATTTCAATTATTTATTTTTACCAGTGAAACCAATATAACATCTCAACATTCACAAATATACATTTCTGACATTCAAAAACAAAACAAAAACAAATCAGTGACCAATATAGCCACCTTTCTTTGCAAGGACACTCAAAAGCCTGCCATCCATGGATTCTGTCAGTGTTTTGATCTGTTCACCGTCAACATTGCGTGCAGCAGCAACCACAGCCTCCCAGACACTGTTCAGAGAGGTGTACTGTTTTCACTCCTTGTAAATCTCACATTTGATGATGGACCACAGGTTCTCAATGGGGTTCAGATCAGGTGAACAAGGAGGCCATGTCATTAGATTTTCTTCTTTTATACCCTTTCTTGCCAGCCACACTGTGGAGTACTTGGACACGTGTGATGGAGCATTGTCCTGCATGAAAATCATGTTTTTCTTGAAGGATGCAGACTTCTTCCTGTACCACTGCTTGAAGAAGGTGTCTTCCAGAAACTGGCAGTAGGACTGGGAGTTGAGCTTGACTCCATCCTCAACCCGAAAAGGCCCCACAAGCTCATCTTTGATGATACCAGCCCAAACCAGTACTCCACCTCCACCTTGCTGGCGTCTGAGTCGGACTGGAGCTCTCTGCCCTTTACCAATCCAGCCACGGGCCCATCCATCTGGCCCATCAAGACTCACTCTCATTTCATCAGTCCATAAAACCTTAGAAAAATCAGTCTTGAGATATTTCTTGGCCCAGTCTTGACGTTTCAGCTTGTGTGTCTTGTTCAGTGGTGGTCGTCTTTCAGCCTTTCTTACCTTGGCCATGTCTCTGAGTATTGCACACCTTGTGCTTTTGGGCACTCCAGTGATGTTGCAGCTCTGAAATATGGCCAAACTGGTGGCAAGTGGCATCTTGGCAGCTGCACGCTTGACTTTTCTCAGTTCATGGGCAGTTATTTTGCGCCTTGGTTTTTCCACACGCTTCTTGCGACCCTGTTGACTATTTTGAATGAAACGCTTGATTGTTCGATGATCACGCTTCAGAAGCTTTGCAATTTTAAGAGTGCTGCATCCCTCTGCAAGATATCTCACTATTTTTGACTTTTCTGAGCCTGTCAAGTCCTTCTTTTGACCCATTTTGCCAAAGGAAAGGAAGTTGCCTAATAATTATGCACACCTGATATAGGGTGTTGATGTCATTAGACCACACCCCTTCTCATTACAGAGATGCACATCACCTAATATGCTTAATTGGTAGTAGGCTTTCGAGCCTATACAGCTTGGAGTAAGACAACATGCATAAAGAGGAAGATGTGGTCAAAATACTCATTTGCCTAATAATTCTGCACTCCCTGTAGACAGGAATTGGTTAACTTTAAGAACAAAAAACTACACACAGTAGAATCAGATAACAGGGAGAAGAAAGTGTACCCCTGGCTAAATGGTAGAACAACGGGATATAGGAGGAGATTTAGGGATAGACAAACTCAGAAGAACATACACACAGTTGACATAAGTGGTGATTCTAGCGAGCCAGACTATACAACATCTGGTAATGCTCGACAAGACACACAAAGAATACAGACTAGATCACAAAACAAACCTCCTAGGTTTACAAAAAAGGATCCAACAAAAAGATATATAGAAACCACATCCGAAGAGGGGGGGTACCATGAAAAAGTAACCCCACACTCTGAGGTAATGTTATAGTCAACCTTAGTAGTGTTAATCTGAGCACCCAACAAATCAAACTTTTAAACAAAGGCCTGAGCTATGTTCCCACTCCCAAGGTAGATGAGTTCTCACATCAAGTGGACCTGAACAGGTTCCAAAATCAACTCAAATTAAAGCACCACTTTAAAAATACACCTCCTACTAAAAATCCTAGAACCTTTAAAAACAAATCTAGATTTGAACCTAATAGCACACATCCCACTATCAAGACATATATGTCTGTATGTAGTAGAAACATTCTAAACCAGCAAAAACAAAAAAAACATTCCAACATGAACAGGGATGAGTGGAAAGCACTACAAGAACTAAGAGAGGATACGTCCATAGTCATCTGCCCAGCGGATAAGTGTGGGGCTATAGTTATTCTAGATCGGGAGTACTATAGAATGGAATTACTTGAACAACTAAATGACACATTAACTTACAAAAAACTAGTAGGGAATCCCACAAAAGAGTACAAACATCTTCTTGATACAGCATTATTGATGGCTTTACAGCAAAACTACATTGATGAAACGACTCACAAGTTCCTCTCTAATGACTTTCCTAGGTATCCTACATAATTTTGGTAAGCCTTGATGTAACTAGTTTATATACCATTATCCCCCATGATCTGGGTACAAAAGCAGTTAGGGATATACTTAAATCTGAATAATGAATCCAGCAGCACGGCAGAAAAATATATAACAAGAAGTTTATTTTTTCTTTACATCAAATAGGTACAGCTCACGGAATAAACTTCATCATAGACTGTCTATAATGAAGCGCCACTAGGGGGCTCAAAACGCGTCAGACGTTTATTCCGCCACAAGTCCATATGGCAGATAAGTTGAAAATGCACATGGGCCGAGTGCAGTGCCACTAGGGGGCGCGAAAGGCATCAGACGTTTATTCCGTGAGCTGTACTTATTTGATGTGAAGAAAAAATAAACTTCTTGTTATATATTTGCTGCCGTGCTGCTGGATTCATTATTTTGATTCGTCTATTGCAGTTGGTTTACTGCTTTTTTTCTGGCACTGCACTCGGCCCATGTGCATTTTCAACTTATCTGCCGTATGGACTTGTGGAGTCTGATGTCACTAGTGAGAGCCGATCAGGAGCGCCCTATGGTGAGTTTGGAGCGGCCGCTTCGATAATTCTTGCTTTATACTTAAATCTGACCCTGATTATATAGGAACACCCATTGAATTTATATTGGACTTACTCCTAATGTGTCTTACACATAACTATTTTAAATTTAAAGATACGTTTTTCCTCCAGTTGGGAGGTACAGCCATGGGGTCTCCCATGACCCCATCTTATGCCAATTTATTTATGGCATGGTACGAGAATAGTTATGTGCATGACACATCTAATGAGAATATCTTATTATATCGCAGGTACATAGATGATGTATTTATGATATGGGGTGGCAATCAATCAGAACTAGAACAATGGTACCTCAAATTGAATATGAATCTACCAATGTACAGATTAAGATGGAAAGTAGTCCAATGGAATTACATTTCTTGGACCTTTGCATATATAATTAAACAATATGAGGGTAAAATGAGTAAACTATGTACTAAACTATATTCAAAGCCTACAGATAGGAATACCCTATTACAATACCATAGTTACCATCCCCCTCAACTAAAAAGAGGTATATTAAAGTCACAACTACTCAGAGTTATACGTAATAACACTGAAACTGATAATAAAGAAACCCAATAATCCATCATGAGGCAAAAGTTTATTGACAGAGGATATAGAGCCAAAGAAATTGACAACATGTGGACTGACATATGCGGTTGGGATCAAGTAACACTACTTAAGAAACCAAAAACATTTAAGGAACCCCAACATGCTTTAAACTTTATCACCACCTACTCCCCAATTAGCAACCATTTAAAAAAAACGTTAACTAAAAATTGGCCACTACTAGCTTAAGACCCCGCATTACCGTTTACCAACATGAAGCCACCAAGAATGGTCTTCAAAATGGGACAAAGTCTGAGAACTATGCTTGTTAGGAATGACATTAGATTGGAACAAAGAACCTGGTTACCTAAGGGTAAACCAGGTTGCTTCAAATGTGGTAATTGTGTCACTTGTAACACACTATACTCAGGGACCACATTCAGTCATCCCTTTAAAACAAAAAAGTACACTATCAGACACAGACTCACATGCAGTTCTGATCACGTTGTTATTTCCTTACTTGCCCATGTGGGAAATATTATATTGGTAAATCGAGTACCCCCTTCAAGGAAAGTCTAGCTAATCACAAAAGTGCTATAAGATCAGCACTAAAAAAGGGTAAAAGTGAACAGCCAGTTGCTAGGCACTTTTTAACAATGGGACATACAGTGGCTATGCTACGAGCAATGATAATAGATAGAATACCTCCCCTTAGAATAGGAGGTAACAGGAATGAGGAGCTCCTCAAGAGAGAAACACAGTGGATTTATAGATTAGGGACCCTAGCACCTAGGGGTCTTAACACTAACATAGACTATTCATTATTTTTCTGAAACAATTTTCTTTTAAAAAAAACTTTCTGTATCAATCCTTATATATGTAGATTTAGTACCTAGATGCATGGTTTGTACAGCCTTACATATACAGTGGGGCAAAAAAGTATTTAGTCAGCCACTTATTTTACAAGTTCTCCCACTTAAGAAGATGAGAGAGGCCTGTAATTTTCACCATAGGTATACCTCAACTATGAGAGACAAAATGTGGAAACAAATCCAGATAATCACATTGTCTGATTTGGAAAGAATTTATTTGCAAATTATGGTGGAAAAAAAGTATTTGGTCACCTACAAACAAGCAAGATTTCTGGCTCTCACAGACCTGTATCTTCTTCTTTAAGAGGCTCCTCTGTCCTCCACTCATTACCTGTATTAATGGAACCTGTTTGAACTTGTTATCAGTATAAAAGACACCTGTCCACAACCTCAAACAGTCACACTCCAAACTCCACTATGGTGAAGACCAAAGAGCTGTCGAAGGACACCAGAAACAAAATTGTAGACCTGCACTAGGCTGGGAAGACTGAATCTGCAATAGGCAAGCAGTTTGATGTGAAGAAATCAACTGTAGGAGCAATAATTAGAAAATGGAAGACATACAAGACCACTGATAATCTCAATCGATCTGGGACTCCACGCAAGATCTCACCCCGTGGGGGTCAAAATGATTACAAGAATGATGAGCAAATATCCCAGAACCACACGGAGAGACCTAGTGAATGACCTGCAGAGAGCTGGGACCAACGTAACAAAGGCTACCATCAGTAACACACTACGCCGCCAGGGACTCAGATCCTGCAGTGCCAGAAATGTCCCCCTGCTTAAGCCAGTACATTGTAGGGGGGGTTTTGAGGGAGAGTTGGGTGGGTTATATTAATCCAAACTTAAGGGATAAATCAAAATTATTATTTATATATTTAAGTTCCAGAACCATTAACAGTAGTATACATCAGAATGTACAGTGAGATGCAAAAAAGGAGAGATTTTGCAGCGCAAAGAAAAAAGACTGTTGGTTACTGGACTAGTTAAATACTAGAACCCACTATCAGAGTAATCAAAAAATAAGTGAAATCAAAATTAAATTCTTTGAAATACCATTGACAACTACATTCACACAAAATAACTTTATTTGGAAAAAATATTAAGGTAGTAGTCCGGCTGGACTAGTACTCACGCAGACTCACACACATACGGTTTAAAACTTGCTGGAACTCAGACTGTATAGTTTAATCTGAATTGCACCTTATAAAATATACATCACTTCTTTACAGGAGGTATTTGAGTATTTGTGTATATATAAGTAATCAACCCATGTAGGTAAGTGAGTATGTTATTAGTAGTGGTAGTGGAGTGTATCTGATAAGTACTTATACAAAAAAGCACCACAATAATATATATAATATCCGATCAAATTTCCGGTTTGTGTGCTAAAAAATGTAAAGTTACAAGAAATAATCTACAGTACACTCGATGTATGTATATTAATCAAACAGTCGGAAGTAAAGCTGGTGGTTTACTGTGTTTCTAAAGTTTAATCATTGCCAGCATTCCAAAATATGTTAGTTGTCAATGGTATTTCAAAGAATTGAATTTTGATTTCACTTATTTTTTGATTACTCTGATAGTGGGTTCTAGTATTTAACTAGTCCAGTAACCAACAGTCTTTTTTCTTTGCGCTGCAAAATCTCTCCTTTTTTGCATCTCACTGTACATTCTTAAGCCAGTACATGTCCGGGCCCATCTGAAGTATGCTAGAGAGCATTTGGATGATCCAGAAGCAGATTGGGAGAATGTCATATGGTCAGATGAAACCAAAGTAGAACTGTTTGGTAGAAACACACCTTGTCATGTTTGGAGGAGAGAGAACACCATACCTACTGTGAAGCATGGGGGTGGCAATATCATGCTTTGGGGCTGTTTCTCTGCAAAGGGAAGAGGACGACTGATCCATGTACATGAAAGAATGAATGGGGCCATGTATCGTGAGATTTTGAGTGCAAACCTCCTTCCATCAGCAAGGGCATTGAAGATGAAACGTGTCTGGGTCTTTCAGCATGACAATGATCCCAAACACACTGCCCAGGCAGCGAAGGAGTGGCTTCGTAAGAAGCATTTCAAGGTCCTGGAGTGGCCTAGCCAGTCTCCAGATCTCAACCCCATAGAAAACCTCTGGAGGGAGTTGAAAGTCCGTGTTGCCCAGCGACAGCCCCAAAACATCACTGCTCTAGAGGAGATCTGCATGCAGGAATGGGCCAACATACCAGCAACAGTGTGTGACAACCTTGTGAAGACTTACAGAAAATGTTTGACCTCTGTCATTGCCAACAAAGGATATATAACAAAGTATTGAGATGAACTTTTGATATTGACCAAATACTTTTTTTCAACCATAATTTGAAAATAAATTATTTCCAAATCAGACAATGTGATTGTCTGGATTTGTTTCCACATTTTGTCTCTCATAGTTGAGGTATACCTATGATGAAAATTACAGGCCTCTCTCATCTTCTTAAGTGGGAGAACTTGCACAATTGGTGGCTGACTAAATACTTTTTTTCCCCACTGTATAGTTTACTAAAATAAACACAATGAGTAGGGTGGGTTTATACTATCCCTTAATATGTGAACCTGTTATTGGTAAATCAATGTGCACTACCAACGTCAATATGATGTAAACATAATGAATATGATGTTTAACAACAGAATTGATATAGATATGGCTAAAGGTTACTAATATGGCCCGGTATAGTTATATATATATATATATCTGTTACAAGTGAATGATCTCTAACTAAGTTTCTGATGTTGCCAATGTGCTATTTATAAATACCGCAACAGCTAATATATGTTTTGAATACATTGTATCCTTTGTAATGGATACATAGTTTCAAGTGAGGATACTCGATTAGCAATATGACACAACCTCACTTCCTCTAAAGCGTCATATGACGCAGCCCAATAGGATGGTACCGGCTAATTTAAATAACCGCAACCGCTCCCTAGTAAACATACAGATATACGATGGCATTACACATGCTGAGCTTTACTTCTAACCAAGAAAGGTATGTAATATGATGTTGTTTGATGTCATTTTATGCTCACAGCTTTTATATACTTTGTGAAGCTTGAATCACTGGTTAAGACAAAATGGAATTAAAATCCATTGGGAAGCTCATTGTTGATTTTATAAACACTGATGTCGCTTATACATTTTAATTTCTATCCCCCTATATTGGTCATTAGGGGATATTTGATATACAGGTGTGGGGTTTTAGTAAGGTAATTTTTGTATGTATATATGTATTTAATAGGTATACGGCACATTTACTATGCCGTTTTCCTACAGGTCTTTGCTACTATTGTAATATAATTATTTGTATTGTAGATTGTCTTGAAAAAGGCTTGAATTATAAGCTGAAACATCAACATTTATCAGATGGAAACTGTTGGATTATGAACCAAATGTTGAATAAACTTTAATGAATTAAATCCTTTGAGTGCCCTCATATTTGGATCCTTGTGTTTGCATTGCTTGGAGGAGACACGCGGGTTAATTTGTATGCTAACTGAAGGCAGTGAGTGCATGAATATCAAGAATATATATATATATATATATATATATATATATATACAGTATATTGTATATATATATATATACAGGGAGTGAAGAATTATTAGGCAAGTTGTATTTTTGAGGATTAATTTTATTATTGAACAACAACCATGTTCTCAATGAACCCAAAAAACTCATTAATATCAAAGCTGAATAGTTTTGGAAGTAGTTTTTAGTTTGTTTTTAGTTATAGCTATTTTAGGGGGATATCTGTGTGTGCAGGTGACTATTACTGTGCATAATTATTAGGCAACTTAACAAAAAACAAATATATACCCATTTCAAATATTTATTTTTACCAGTGAAACCAATATAACATCTCAACATTCACAAATATACATTTCTGACATTCAAAAACAAAACAAAAACAAATCAGTGACCAATATAACCACCTTTCTTTGCAAGGACACTCAAAAGCCTGCCATCCATGAATTCTGTCAGTGTTTTGATCTGTTCACCATCAACATTGCGTGCAGCAGCAACCACAGCCTCCCAGACACTGTTCAGAGAGGTGTACTGTTTTCACTCCTTGTAAATCTCACATTTGATGATGGACCACAGGTTCTCAATGGGGTTCAGATCAGGTGAACAAGGAGGCCATGTCATTAGATTTTCTTCTTTTATACCCTTTCTTGCCAGCCACGCTGTGGAGTACTTGGACGCGTGTGATGGAGCATTGTCCTGCATGAAAATCAAGTTTTTCTTGAAGGATGCAGACTTCTTCCTGTACCACTGCTTGAAGAAGGTGTCTTCCAGAAACTGGCAGTAGGACTGGGAGTTGAGCTTGACTCCATCCTCAACCCGAAAAGGCCCCACAAGCTCATCTTTGATGATACCAGCCCAAACCAGTACTCCACCTCCACCTTGCTGGCGTCTGAGTCGGACTGGAGCTCTCTGCCCTTTACCAATACAGCCACGGGCCCATCCCTCTGGCCCATCAAGACTCACTCTCATTTCATCAGTCCATAAAACCTTAGAAAAATCAGTCTTGAGATATTTCTTGGCCCAGTCTTGACGTTTCAGCTTGTGTGTCTTGTTCAGTGGTGGTCGTCTTTCAGCCTTTCTTACCTTGGCCATGTCTCTGAGTATTGCACACCTTGTGCTTTTGGGCACTCCAGTGATGTTGCAGCTCTGAAATATGGCCAAACTGGTGGCAAGTGGCATCTTGGCAGCTGCACGCTTGACTTTTCTCAGTTCATGGGCAGTTATTTTGCGCCTTGGTTTTTCCACACGCTTCTTGCGACCCTGTTGACTATTTTGAATGAAACGCTTGATTGTTCGATGATCACGCTTCAGAAGCTTTGCAATTTTAAGAGTGCTGCATCCCTCTGCAAGATATCTCACTATTTTTGACTTTTCTGAGCCTGTCAAGTCCTTCTTTTGACCCATTTTGCCAAAGGAAAGGAAGTTGCCTAATAATTATGCACACCTGATATAGGGTGTTGATGTCATTAGACCACACCCCTTCTCATTACAGAGATGCACATCACCTAATATGCTTAATTGGTAGTAGGCTTTCGAGCCTATACAGCTTGGAGTAAGACAACATGCATAAAGAGGATGATGTGGTCTAAATACTAATTTGCCTAATAATTCTGCACTCCCTGTATATACATATATATATATATATATATATTTATATATATATTTATAGGTATTTATATATCTATTGTACCAAAATACCATCAGATATATGTAGAAATATATATTCTGTTATGTGAAGAACATTAGAATGTGAAATATTCATATTTTCATGTCGGGTTAGTCCACTTGAGAATAAGCGATCATGTTTGTGTAGGGTGCTATGTTTTAGGTTTTTTCCACTTTTTTTGCTCTATTGACTTATATGGGGGAATACATTATCGCGCACTTGATATTCTAGGTTCAGCTTTTTGCACTCATCAGGTTAGCGTTCATGCAAAAAACTGTTTAGTTTCAACTTGTAAAACAAGCGCTACCACATGGGCGAAAAGAGCTTACTTCTAGCAGAGTTAGCGCGGGAGCGCTAAATACCGCTCCACTTGTAACCTGTAACCTTATTGCATGGTTTACTTATTGTTACATTTTCTGACATAATCATGTACCTTTTTATTACTGTTAATACCTAAAGGGACACTAAACCCACATTTTTCTTTCCTGAGCCAGATAGAGCATGCCATTTTAAGCAACTTTCTAATTTATTCCTATTATCAATTTTTCTTTGTTCTGTTGCAATCTTTATTTGAAAAAGCAAGAATCTAAGCTCAGGGGCCAACCCATTTTTGGTTCAGCACCCTGAGTAGCCACCAATCAGCAAAAGCACAATATTTCTGCTCCACTCAGTAATACCAGTGCACGCAAATGTAAGCTGGTATTACAACTTAGCCGCAATGCGAATGCCGTGAGTCACGGCTGAGAACCTAGCACAGCAAAGGGGGTAAGTCGCACAGCGATGGGCAGCAAATTTAAAATATATATGTATATGCGTACATACTGTACATATAAATGTATGTGTTTATATTTGTATATACACATATTAACACATAAATAAGTATGTATATATATATATATATATATATATACTGTATATATTTACCGGGCACACACAGTTCCCATAGACCGCAATGTAAAGGCACTTTTCAGTGCTGTTTTTTTCTTTCTAACATCCCTTATCTGCTTACTTTAACCCCTAAAAACTGCTTTGTGCAGTTATTTTTATAAAAATTAAAGATAGTCATTTTTTTTATTTTTATTAATGCTATGCACACTTAATTTGGGGGGCTATTGGGGCACATTTTAAAAATGAACCAGGGATCTGATCTCTAGTTATTTTATGAGCTTGCGGTAGCAATAACCAGCCATTTGTAATAGCTGATTATTTATTGTGCGCCCGATCGTTTACAGGCACACAATAAATTAGTGCTCCACTTGTAATCTAGCCCATAGTCTATTTTGTTGCTTTTAAATCATAGCATAATGGAGATCATTTTAATAAGTAACTATTAAATGCTAAAGATAAGAGAAGTTATATAAAATCAAATGTTTCCCTTTCATATGGCAAACACTGCACTCTACTGGACAAAAATTGCAACTATCATATATATGGAGCAAAAAGAATTGATTTTCAAGGTAGTCAAAAGGACAATGACTGGATTTAAATTTTCCCCCTAAATGTGACCCCCAACGACTTGCTATACTAGCTAAATAGTATTAAAGGTGTTGGAAATGCTAATTTAATTTTATTCTTGCATCTGAAATAGTTATTTTTGCTACTTGAAACCAGCACACATAATACAAAAAAATCAGTACCTATGTATAAACCTGTGTGTTTAATAGCAGCAATAAATCTTTAGCACTTACTTATAGAATCAAACCAATAACAACCAAAAAGAAGAAAAGAAAGTGTCCAAATAAAAAGATAGCAAACTCAAGTGTCAAATAGAATTAAAATAAAATAATCAAATAAATATTTCTAATAAAATACAGAGCTAGTGAATACCAGAATCTAAAATGTCATATAGTCAAACCAGATTGTGCACTTGTGCTGATAGAATCAAGTACACAGCATAGTCACCAAAATTTCAAACTGCAAGAGGGAATCTCAGGTTCACAAGTTCCAAAAACTGCAAATTTTCCAAGTGGTACAGTGTTCCGAATATGTCATTGCCCAATCCCTTGTTTTTCTGCTTCTCCTGGTTATCTAGGGATTCTCTTTCCCAGATATGAAAACATGATTGTTAGACAATTTTTAAGATTTTTAAAATGTAAAAATCTTAAAAAATCTTAAAAAAGATCTAGCTCCCAGTAGATTAAGACATAAAGATACCATAAGCAAGACACCAACTACCAATTGTCTGGGTTTACAAAAAGGGACCTTTTATTGTGGGTAAACGGTTTGTATCATGTGTGACCATGTTTCTTTGTGTAAAAAAGTTTAAGGATGCAGGTAACAGACAAGAATTTGAGAATATATATGGATGTAATTTTAATTCCACTTATATGGTATATTTAATACAATACGGATGTGACCTAATTTACATTGTGTGCACAAAGAGAAACATTCGCACTAGATTTAAAGAATATTAAAATATTAAAAATAAATTTGAAAAACATAGGGCCAGATTACAAGTGGTGCACTAATTAACGCTCCCGCATGAGCATTAATTGTGCTAGAAGTAAGTTTTTTGGGCTCGCCTGGTTGTGCACATATAATAAGTTGAAAGTAAACTGTTTTTGCTTGTGCGCTAACCCGACGAACGAAAAAACTGAACTTAGAAGTCAATGGAGAAAAAAAGTGGAAAAAGACCTAAAACCTACTCTTGCGCAAACCCGATTGCATATTCTAATGTGCGCTAACCCAACATGAAAATATGAATTTTTCACATTCCAATGTTCTTCACATAGCAGAATATGTTTTATTTATTCATAAATACATATTGTTTGATGATATTATATATTAAAGGTATAGATATATACAGATATATATATAAGAATATCTATTTAGAAATACATAGAACATATTCTGCTCTATGTAGAACATTGGAATGTCAAATATTTACATATATTTAAATATACACCACTATAACACTTTAATAAATATGAATATTGCATAAATATGTTTTTACATGTTTTTATCCACTTAATTGTAAAGGGGTCCAATGCACTTATATATATATATATATATATATATATATATATATATATATATATATATATATATATATATATATATATATATATATATATATATATATATATATATATATATATTCTCACCTTAATAAACTTAATACACTGTATAACTCGTTCTGCCGCTTTGTGCTACAATGTAACTACAGGACCCACCATTGTGACATGCTAAAAGAACTAAACTGGCTGTCGCTGGAATCCAGACGCACCCTCCATCTTTCCTGCCTTGTGTTTAAGAGCCTTTCTGGGAAGCTCCCCCCGGCTATTCCCACCTCCCATAACCTCCGATCCAGTACCAGCACATTATTTAGCTTGCCTCCATACAAAAAGAAAGCAGCTTGATCCTCCTTTTCCTACAGAGCACCACAATTATGGAACAACCTCCCGCACACTTTAAAACCTTCCCCAAGCCTAAAATCCTTTAAGAGATCCCTCTCTACATATCTCAAAACATAATTCACCTGTCATGGTTGATTATATATTTCCTACCTGTTCTATGTTAAATTTTTTGCATATATTGTGTATTATTGTTTCTGTATTTTATTGTACCCTATTGTATCAATGCAATGTTTTGTGGACCCAGGACATACTTGAAAACAAGAGAAATCTCAATGTATCCAAGTTCCTGGTAAAGTATTTTATAAATAAATATGTCTACATAAGTATTTATGTGTTTAGATGTGTATTAGACCTGTGCAACACTAAGATTTGTTAAGTTTAGTTTTTCATTAGTTAAATAAATAATTTTGTTTCGGCAAATTATTTTAGTAAAGTTTAAAAAAAAAATTGTTTCGGCAAATTAGTTTTGTTAAGTTAAATAGTTTTTTCGGATCCGTTCGTTATTTCGGATACATTCTTTATTCATATTCATTATTCTATTCTAAAGTTTAGAATAGAATAATGCATATGAATAAAGAATAGATCCGAAAAAAACGAAAAGATCAGAAAAAATGATTTAACTTAACATAACTAAGATGCCGCCGATTGCCCGAAACAAAATTAGCCGACACTAAATAAAGCTATTAACCCCTAAACCACTGTCCCCCCACATCGCCAACATAAACTAAACCTATTAACCCCTAAATCACCAACCCCCACATCGGCGACACTAACTAAACCTATTAACCCCTAAACCGCCATTCCCCAACATCGCCGACACTAACTAAACCTATTAACCCTTAAACCGTAGTTCCCCAACATCGCCAACACTAACTAAACCTATTAACCCCTAATCCACAGTTCCCCGACATCGCCGACACTAAAACACTAAATAAACCTATTAACCCCTAAACCACCGTTCCCAAACATCGCCAACACTAGCTAGACTTATTAACACCTAAACCGCAGTCCCCCGACATCGCAGACACTAACTTAAACACTAAGGCCTAGATTTGGAGTTTTGTCGGTAACGACCCGAAAAACTAACGCCGGCTTTTTTCTGGCCGCACCATAAAAATAACTCTGGAATTGAGAGTCCACATAAAGGCTGCGTTAGGCTCCAAAAAAGGAGCGTAGAGCATTTTTAACGCAGCTTCAACTCTCGATACCAGAGTTGCTTACGGACGCGGCCAGCCTCAAAAACGTGCTCGTGCACGATTCCCCCATAGGAAACAATGGGGCTGTTTGAGCTGAAAAAAAACCAAACACCTGCAAAAAAGCCGCGTTCAGCTCCTAACGCAGCCCCATTGTTTCCTATGCGGTAACCCTTCCTACGTCTGCACTTAACACTCTAACATGTACCCCGAGTCTAAACACCCCTAACCTTACACTTATTAACCCCTAATCTGCCGCCCCCGCTATCGCTGACCCCTGCATATTATTATTAACCCCTAATCTGCCGCTCCGTAAACCGCCGCTACTTACATTATCCCTATGTACCCCTAATCTGCTGCCCTAACATCGCCGACCCCTATATTATATTTATTAACCCCTAATCTGCCCCCCCACAATGTCGCCTCCACCTGCCTACACTTATTAACCCCTAATCTGCCGACCGGACCTGAGCGCTACTATAATAAAGTTATTAACCCCTAATCTCACTAACCCTATCATAAATAGTATTAACCCCTAATCTGCCCTCCCTAACATCGCCGACACCTAACTTCAAACATTAACCCCTAATCTGCCGACTGGAGCTCACCGCTATTCTAATAAATGTATTAACCCCTAAAGCTAAATCTAACCCTAACACTAACACCCCCCGAAGTTAAATATAATTTAAATCTAACGAAATTAATTAACTCTTATTAAATAAATTATTCCTATTTAAAGCTAAATACTTACCTGTAAAATAAATCCTAATATAGCTACAATATAAATTATAATTATATTATAGCTATTTTAGGATTAATATTTATTTTACAGGTAACTTTGTATTTATTTTAACCATGTACAATAGCTATTAAATAGTTAAGAACTATTTAATAGCTAAAATAGTTAAAATAATTACAAATTTACCTGTAAAAGAAATCCTAACCTAAGTTACAAATAAACCTAACACTACACTATCAATAAATTAATTAAATACAATTGCTACAAATAAATACAATTAAATAAACTAGCTAAAGTACAAAAAATAAAAAAGAACTAAGTTACAAAAAATAAAAAAATATTTACAAACATAAGAAAAATATTACAATTTTAAACTAATTACACCTACTCTAAGCCCCCTAATAAAATAACAAAGCCCCCCAAAATAAAAAAATGCCCTACCCTATTCTAAATTACTAAAGTTCAAAGCTCTTTTACCTTACCAGCCCTGAACAGGGCCTTTTGCGGGGCATGCCCCAATCAGATTGAGCTTGCATTCTATTGGCTTTTCCGATCAGCCAATAGAATGCGAGCTCAATCTGATTGGCTGATCGGATCAGCCAATCGGATTGAACTTGATTCTGATTGGCTGATTCCATCAGCCAATCAGAATATTCCTACCTTAATTCCGATTGGCTGATAGAATCCTATCAGCCAATCAGAATTCGAGGGACGCCATCTTGGATGACGTCATTTAAAGGAACAGTCATTCGTCGTTCAGTCGTCGACCAGGATGGATGTTCCGCGGTGGAGGTCTTCAGGATGCTGCCGCTTCGCTCCGGATGGATGCCGCTTAGATGAAGACTTCAATCGGATGGAAGACCTCTTCTGCCCCGCTTGGATGAAGACTTCAGCTGGATCATGGACCTCTTCAGCCCCCCGCTTGGGCTTGGATCAGGACATCGGAGGAGCTCTTCTGGACGGATCGGTGTGATACCCGGTGAGGTGAAGACAAGGTAGGATGATCTTCAGGGGCTTAGTGTTAGGTTTATTTAAGGGGGGTTTGGGTTAGATTAGGGGTATGTGGGTGGTGGATTGTAATGTTGGGGGGCTTGGGTATTGTATGTTTTTTTTTACAGGCAAAAGAGCTGTATTTCTTGGGGCATGCCCCGCAAAGGGCCCTGTTCAGGGCTGGTAAGGTAAAAGAACTTTGAACTTTAGTAATTTAGAATAGAGTAGGGCATTTTTTTATTTTGGGGGGCTTTGTTATTTTATTAGGGGGCTTAGAGTAGGTGTAATTAGTTTAAAATTGTTGTAAGATTTTTCTTATGTTTGTAAATATTTTTTTATTTTTGTAACTTAGTTCTTTTTTATTTTTTGTACTTTAGCTAGTTTATTTAATTGTATTTATTTGTAGCAATTGTATTTAATTAATTTATTGATAGTGTAGTGTTAGGTTAATTGTAGATAATTGTAGGTAGTTTATTTAATTAATTTATTGATAGTCTAGTGTTAGGTTTAATTGTAACTTAGGTTAGGATTTCTTTTACAGGTAAATTTGTAATTATTTTAACTATTTTAGCTATTAAATAGTTCTTAACTATTTAATAGCTATTGTACATGGTTAAAATAAATACAAAGTTACCTGTAAAATAAATATTAATCCTAAAATAGCTATAATATAATTATAATTTATATTGTAGCTATATTAGGATTTATTTTACAGGTAAGTATTTAGCTTTAAATAGGAATAATTTATTTAATAAGAGTTAATTAATTTCTTTAGATTTAAATTATATTTAACTTAGGGGGGTGTTAGTATTAGGGTTAGACTTAGCTTTAGGGGTTAATCCATTTATTAGAATAGCGGCGAGATTCGGTCGGCAGATTAGGGGTTAATGTTTGAAGTTAGGTGTCGGCGATGTTAGGGAGGGCAGATTAGGGGTTAATGCTATTTATTATAGGGTTAGTGAGGCGGATTAGGGGTTAATAACTTTATTATAGTAGCGCTCAGGTCCGGTCGGCAGATTAGGGGTTAATAAGTGTAGGCAGGTGGAGGCGACGTTGAGGGGGGCAGATTAGGGGTTAATAAATATAATATAGGGGTCGGCGGTGTTAGGGGCAGCAGATTAGGGGTACATAAGGATAACGTAGGTGGCGGCGCTTTGCGGTCGGCAGATTAGGGGTTAATAAGTGTAGGTAGGTGGAGGCGACATTGTGGGGGGCAGGTTAGGGGTTAATAAATATAATACAGGGGTCGGCGGTGTTAGGGGCAGCAGATTAGGGGTACATAAGTATAACGTAGGTGGCGGTCGGCAGATTAGGGGTTAAAAAATTTTTTCAGAGTGTCGGCGATGTGGGGGGACCACGGTTTAGGGGTACATAGGTAGTTTATGGGTGTTAGTGTACTTTAGAGTACAGTAGTTAAGAGCTTTATAAACCGGCGTTAGCCCAGAAAGCTCTTAACTACTGACTTTTTTCCTGCGGCTGGAGTTTTGTCGTTAGATGTCTAACGCTCACTTCAGAAACGACTCTAAATACCGGAGTTATAAAAATCCCATTGAAAAGATAGGATACGCAATTTACGTAAGGGGATCTGCGGTATGGAAAAGTCGCCGCTAGAAAGTGAGCGTTAGACCCTATTTTGAGTGACTCCAAATACCGGCGGTAGCCTAAAACCAGCGTTAGGAGCCTCTAACGCTGGTTTTCACGGCTACCGCCAAACTCCAAATCTAGGCCTAAATAAACCTATTAACCCTTAAACCCCAGTTCCCAAATATCTCCAAAACTAACTAAACCTATTAACCCCTAAACCTCAAACAACAATTTACAGCCAGAATCATCACAGAACCAACCCTCCATGACATCCAACTCCCCAGGTCTCACTCAGGAAGACCTAAAATAACTCAGTACCAAAGATGACATCAAGGAAATTATGTCTGAGGTAAAGACCTGGTATGGTGATCTAAAAAAGGACTTGATAAGAGTAAAAAAAAAAGAGTCACAAACCTGGAAGAAAACCATAATACTACATATAACGACATCCAAAATATATCCCGTCTGGTATACGAACAGGATGAGACCATACATCATCTCCTAGAGAAGGTGGAGGACCTAGATAACAGAGGAAGGAGGAACAACCTATGGATCCATGGAATACCCAGAGACCATTCAGCCAGCGGCACTGGAGGGTTGCTGGATGGTTAGGGGAGATAACAGCACCCCAGAAATAACCATTGAAAGAGCAAATCCCTCTGAGCCAAGCCAACACCCAAGGCACCACCAAGAGATGTAATACTTAAACTATTGCATTTCAAGGACAAGGAAGAAATACTAAAACACTCCAGGCTCGAGCAGGATATAAAATGATGGCAACCGCATTCAAATATTTGTGGACCTGAGCCCATCAACCATTCAAAAGAGAAAGGACCTCAACTACATCACAACCACTCTTTGGGAAAAGAAAATACCGTACAGATAGGGCTTTCCAGTGAGCATCATAGTGACCAAAAGCACAACAACAGCAGTTTTCAAGACCAAAGAGGATCTACCCCACTTTTGCGAAGCATTACAGATCTCCATTCATCCTTCGGAACCTTTAAAGCGTGACAATGAAGACTTTCAACTATACCTTGACAGACAACAGCCTCCACCAGTAGAGTCGACAGGACTCAACACCAACAGGCTACCGAATGTAGCGAATGCTAGCTCAAGCCACAGGGACCCTTGCTTGCCCACTTAGGGCCCACAACCATCTGCTCAAGGGGACTCTCACTAATCTAATATGGCTACAGGTCGAATATAATATATGTTTACATTTCATTTGCTTGGGTTTAGGGGAGGGGGGATACTGCCCTAATTTTTATACAGGTAGCCCTCAGTTTACGCCGGGGTTAGGTTCCAGAAGGAATGGTTGTAAATCAAAACAATTGTAAATTGAAACCCAATTTATAATGTAAGTCAACGGGAAGTGAGGGAGTTAGGTTCCAGGACCCTCTCAAAATTGTCATAAGTAACACCTAATACATTATTTTTAAAGCTTTGAAATTAAGACTTTAAATGCTAAACAGCATTATAAACAGTATCAAATAATCACACAACACAGTATATATAATTAAACTAAGTTAAATGAACAAAAACATTTGCTAAACTACATTATAAACCTTATGAAATAATCACACAACACAGACTTTACTTGCATTTTTCTGCAAACAGTTCTTTCTATGCAATCCAATCTTGATTGATTTATAGACAGGAAGATCTTGTTCCTATGGAAGCTGCTCGATAGCTCATGTCTAGCTAGACTAATTAATTCCAGCCTGTTTCTGTGCTTGGCTTTGCATATCTTTTCTGCAACACAAGCGGACAGCTCCACCTACTGGCTATTTTAATAAATGCAATGCTTCTCAATGCTTTTCAATAGTAGTAACATGACTTGTTATTCTGAAATGGTGCAAATTGAACCGGCGTAAATCGAGGGCCACCTGTATTTACTTGTTGTTGTTTTTTATTGTCAATTTTGTTGTTATACAATTCAGAACATTTGTTATTGACACTTGTTTAGCAAACATATTAATTAATTTTGGTTCTCCATAATATTGTAACACCTCACGCCTCTCTCCTGACTGTAACCCATCCCCCCCACTCTTGGACAGGTTTGTATATCCAATTACAGTAGCAACAGGGACTTAGGGCATTCCAGCACTTCTCTGACACTACGGGCATCCTCCTCTCTCAGACACACTCGCCTAACCTCCCAGCAACGTACTTACACAAAATTAGGCTTTATTTCTAAATGGCGGAAACATAGGCATCACAACCGCGTCCACTGAAATTGATTTCAATTAACGCCAAAGGGCTTAATAGCCCGGAAAAAAAGGTTGATAGCTTTTAACCAACTGCACAAGGATTCAGGGGATGTTTTATACATAAAGGAGACACACTTTAAAAAGGGGAGGGAAGTCAAATTTATTAACAGTCAGTTTAGAACCTCATTCCTAGCTTCAGGTAGCTCAAAGAAAGGTGGATTGGGCATTTTCCTCAAAAATACGATCCAGTTTCAACATTATAGTAACAGGCATGTTCTTCAATAATTATGTGACACTGGCAAATGTATATCTACCTAACCAAGGGCAGCACATACTATTTAAACAAGAGGCTCAGCTACTATTAGAACACACAAGAGGTATTTTGCTACTAGGTGGGGACTTCAATCTACCACTGGATCCGGTATGCGACACTTCAGCGGATAAAACAAGCACACTACAAAAAGTCATAAAGGCCGTAAACACCCACCTGCAACTCCAAGACATTTGGAGAACAGTGAACCCTACTAATCAAGATTATACATTCTACTCTTATCCACATCACATGTACACTAGGATCGACTACCTCATCACAAATCAAATAGGACTGTCAATGGTAGAGAACTCCACCATACTTCCAATTACCTGGTCTAAACATGTCCCAGTACAGTGCACAATAGCATAGCCCAGTACCCTCGCACCCCCTTTCATGTGGAGGCTAGATTAATTTATATTAGACAACCCCCTGACAAAATTGGAAATCAGAAAAAACACCCCCGACGACACATCCCCAGCTACACAACGGAAGGCTCACAAATGTGTAGTGAAAGGAGAATGTATTAAACTCAAAGCAAGAGAAACTAAAAATATCCGGAAATTTGTAAACTCCACCACATCCCAAATTAGATATTGGGAATCAAAACATAAAAAAAAACCCACCTCAACAAACATACACCTAGATTACGAGTTTTGCATTGCGGCTTTTAACACTGAAAAAATGGCAATTTCAGCGTAAAAGCAGCAACGCTCTATTGCGAGTCGTGTCGGTATAGCTATACCACAAGCATTTTAGTCCGTAACGCAACATCCATCCCGCACTAAAAAAAAATGAAGTTTTTGCGTGGGATTTCCATAGCGCCGGTATTACAGGTTGTGCGGTCCGGCTAAAATGCTTGCGCTGCAGCCTATGCCGACATGATCCATACCGCCATCTGAGACTAGTAGTTATGGCTTTTGTGTAACAAAAATGTTTCACAAAACTCATAACTAAAATGTTACAAAGTACACTAACACCGATAAACTACCTATTAACCCCTAAACTGCCGCCCTCCCGCATCGCAAACACTATATTAAACCTATTAACCCCGAATCTGCTGCCCACCCACATCGCGAGTATTAAATAAACCTATTAACCCCTAATCTGCTGCCCACCCACATCACAAGTATTAAATAAACGTATTAACCCCTTATCTGATGACCACCCACATTGCGGCTATTAAATAAACCTATTAACCCCTAATCTGCTGCCAACATTTTTTAAATATATTAACCCCTAAACTGCCGCTTCCCAACATCGCCGCCACTATAATAAAGTTATTAACCCCTATTCCGCTGTTACCCGACATCGCCGCCACTAAATAAAGTTATTACCCCTAAACCACCGGCCTCCCACATCTTCGCCACTAAATAAACCTATTAACCCCTAAACCGCCAGCCCCCACCATCGCAAAACACTCAATTAAACTATTAACCCCTAAACCTAACACCCCCTAACTTTAAATTAAAATTACAATAAACCTCTATTTAAATAAATAAAAACTTACCTGTGAAATAAAAATAAACCTTACATTAAACTATAAATTAACCTAACCTTACTATTCTAAATATTATTCGAAAAATTAAAAAAATCTAAGTTTACCAAAAATAATTAACACTAAAATCACAAAAAATAAAAAACACTAAGATTACAAAAAAATTAAATTAAATTATCAAAAATAAAATTAATTATACCTAATCTAATAGCCCTATAAAAATAAAAACACCCCCTAACCTACAATAAACTTCCAATAGCCCTTAAAAGAGCCTTTTGTAGGGCATTGCCCTAAATAAATCAGCTCTTTTACCTGTAAAAAATACAAAGTCCCCCAAACAGTAAAACCCACAACCCAACCAACCCCTCAAAATAAAAAAACCTAACTCTAAAAAAAACCTAAGCTACCCATTGCCCCTAAAGGGGCATTTGTTTGGGCATTGCCCTTAAAAGGGCATTTAGGTCTCTTGCATTGCCCTTAAAAGGGCATTCAGCTCTTTTTCCTAGTGCCTTTCCCTAATCTAAAAAAAAAACCCACCTAAAAAAAACAAAAAAAACAACTAACACTAACCCCAGAAGATCTACTCACGGTTTTTGAAGTCTGGACATGCAACTCCATCCAGGCAGCAAGGTCTTCATCCATCCCGGGAGCATCTTCTATCTTCATCTCGGTGGCGCGGAGCGGAGCCATCCTGGAAACTGATCCCATCCAGCCCGGAGCGTCCTCTTCCTGTTTTGAACAGCCAATAGGATTTTAGAAGCTCTCATCCTATTGGCTGATTTGAATTTGAAGAATCAAATCAGCCAATAGGAATGCAAGGGACGCCATTTTGAAATGGTTACCTTGCATTCAACTTCAGTGTACGGCGGAGACTGTATGAAGACCTCGCCGCCTGAATGAAAACCTCTCCTCCTGGGGGCAATGGGTAATGGGTAGCTTAGTTTTTTTTAGAGTTAGATTTTTTATTTTGGGGGGTTGGTTGGGTGGTGGGTTTTATTGTTGGGTGGACTTTCTATTTTTTTTACAGGTAAAAGAGCTGATTTCTTTAGGACAATGCCCTACAAAAGGCCCTTTTAAGGGCTATTGGTAGTTTATTGTAGGCTAGGGGGTGTTTTTATTTTGCTGACTTTTTTATTTTTATAGGGCTATTAGATTAGGTGTAATCATAGTCGCCTAGATTTAGAGTTCTGCGGCCAAAGGGGTGCGTTAGCTACGCATGCTTTTTTCTGGCCGCACCTTTTAAATACCGCTGGTATTGAGAGTTCACAGAATGGCTGCGTTAGGCTCCAAAAAAGGAGCGTAGAGCATATTTAACGCAACTTCAACTCTCGATACCAGCGGTGCTTACGGACGCGACCAGCTTCAAAAACGTGCTCGTGCACGATTCCCCCATAGGAAACAATGGGGCTGTTTGAGCTGAAAAAAAACCTAACACCTGCAAAAAAGCCGCGTTCAGCTCCTAACGCAGCCCCATTGTTTGCTATGGGGAAACACTTCCTACGTCTGCACCTAACACTCTAACATGTACCCCGAGTCTAAACACCCCTAACCTTACACTTATTAACCCCTATTCTGCCACCCCCGCTATCGTTGACCCCTGCATATTATTATTAACCCCTAATCTGCCGCTCCGTAAACCGCCGCTACTTACATTATCCCTATGTACCCCTAATCTGCTGCCCCTAACACCGCCGACCCCTATATTATATTTATTAACCCCTAATCTGCCCCCCACAACGTCGCCTCCACCTGCCTACACTTATTAACCCCTAATCTGCCGAGCGGACCGTACCACTATTATAATAAAGTTATTAACCCCTAATCCGCCTCACTAACCCTATAATAAATAGTATTAACCCCTAATCTGCCCTCCCTAACATCGCCGACACCTAACTTCAAACATTAACCCCTAATCTGCTGACTGGAGGTCACCGCTATTCTAATAAATTTATTAACCCCTAAAGCTAAGTCTAACCCTAACACTAACACCCCCCTAAGTTAAATATAATTTAAATCTAACAAAATTAATTAACTCTTATTAAATAAATTATTCCTATTTAAAGCTAAATACTTACCTGTAAAATAAATCCTAATATAGCTACAATATAAATTATAATTATATTATAGCTATTTTAGGATTTATATTTATTTTACAGGTAACTTTGTATTTATTTTAACCAGGTACAATAGCTATTAAATAGTTAAGAACTATTTAATAGCTAAAATAGTTAAAATAATTACAAAATTACCTGTAAAATAAATCCTAACCTAAGTTACAATTAAACCTAACACTACACTATCAATAAATTAATTAAATACAATATCTACAATTATCTACAATTAAAGCTAACACTACACTATCAATAAATTATTTAAATAAAATATCTACAAATAAATACAATGAAATAAACTAACTAAAGTACAAAAAATAAAAAAGAACTAAGTTACAAAAAATAAAAAAATATTTACAAACATTAGAAAAATATTCGAACAATTTTAAACTAATTACACCTACTCTAAGCCCCCTAATAAAATAACAAAGCCCCTCAAAATAAAAAAATGCCCTACCCTATTCTAAATTACAAAAGTTCAAAGCTCTTTTACCTTACCAGCCCCTTACCATGCCCCAAAGATTTCAGCTCTTTTGCCTGTAAAAAAAACACATACAATACCCCCCCCAACATTACAACCCACCACCCACATACCCCTAATCTAACCCAAACCCCCCTTAAATAAACCTAACACTAAGCCCCTGAAGATCTTCCTACCTTATCTTCACCATACCAGGTTCACCGATCGGTCCTCGGAAGTGTTGATCCAAGCCCAAGCGGGGGGCTGAAGAGTGACGTCCATCCTCGGGCTGAAGTCTGGATCCAAGCGGCGGCTGAAGAAATCCATCATCGGGCTGAAGTCGGAGGTCCATCATCGGGATGAAGTCTTCTATCAAGCCGCATCTTCAATCTTCTTTCTTCTGGAGCGGAGCGGAGCCATCTTTTTCCAAGCCGACGCGGAACATCCACTTCAAACGACGCCTACTCGCCGAATGACGGTTCCTTTAAATGACGTCATCCAAGATGGCGTCCCTCGAATTCCGAATGGCTGATAGGATTCTATCAGCCAATCGGAATTAAGGTAGGAATATTCTGATTGGCTGATGGAATCAGCCAATCAGAATCAAGTTCAATCCAATCAGCCAATCAGCCAATCAGATTGAGCTCGCATTCTATTGGCTGATCGGATTCCATCAGCCAATCAGAATATTCCTACCTTAATTCCGATTGGCTGATAAAATCCTATCAGCCAATCGGAATTCGAGGGACGCCATCTTGGATGACGTCATTTAAAGGAACCGTCATTCGGCGAGTAGGCGTCGCTTGAAGAGGATGTTCCGCGTCGGCTTGGAAGAAGATGGCTCCGCTCCGCTCCAGAAGAAAGAAGATTGAAGATGCGGCTTGATAGAAGACTTCATCCCGATGATGGACTTCCGACTTCAGCCCGATGATGGATTTCTTCAGCCGCCGCTTGGATCCAGACTTCAGCCCGAGGATGGACGTCACTCTTCAGCCCCCCGCTTGGGCTTGGATCAACACTTCCGAGGACCGATTGGTGAACCTGGTATGGTGAAGATAAGGTAGGAAGATCTTCAGGGGCTTAGTGTTAGGTTTTTTTAAGGGGGGTTTGGGTTAGATTAGGGGTATGTGGGTGGTGGGTTGTAATGTTGGGGGGGGGGTATTGTATGTGGTTTTTTTACAGGCAAAAGAGTGAATTATTTGGGGCATGCCCCGCAAAGGGCCCTGTTCAGGGCTGGTAAGGTAAAAGAGCTTTGAACTTTTGTAATTTAGAATAGGGTAGGGCATTTTTTCATTTTGGGGGGCTTTGTTATTTTATTAGGGGGCTTAGAGTAGGTGTAATTAGTTTAAAATTGTTGTAATATTTTTCTAATGTTTGTAAATATTTTTTTATTTTTTGTAACTTAGTTCTTTTTTATTTTTTGTACTTTAGTTAGTTTATTTCATTGTATTTATTTGTAGATATTTTATTTAAAAAAATTATTGATAGTGTAGTGTTATAGGTTTAATTGTAACTTAGGTTAGGATTTATTTTACAGTTAATTTTGTAATTATTTTAACTATTTTAGCTATTAAATAGTTCTTAACTATCTAATAGCTATTGTACCTGGTTAAAATAAATACAAAGTTGCCTGTAAAATACATATTAATCCTAAAATAGCTATAATATAATTATAATTTATATTGTAGCTATATTAGGGTTTATTTTACAGGTAAGTATTTAGATTTAAATAGGAATAATTTATTTAATAAGAGTTAATTTATTTCGTTAGAATAAAATTATATTTAACTTTGGGGGGTGTTAGGGTTAGGGTTAAAATTAGCTTTAGGGGTTAAAAAATTTATTAGAGTAGCGGTGAGCTCCGATCGTCAGATTAGGGGTTAATACTTGAAGTTAGGTGTCGGCGATGTTAGGGAGGGCAGATTAGGGGTTAATACTATTTATTATAGGGTTATTGAGGCGGGAGTGAGGCGGATTAGGGGTTAATAACGTTATTATAGTAGCGCTGCGGTCCGCTCAGCAGATTAGGGGTTAATAAGTGTAGGCAGGTGGAGGCGACGTTGTGGGGGGCAGATTAGGGGTTAATAAATATAATATAGGGGTCGGCGGTGTTAGGGGCAGCAGATTAGGGGTACATAGCTATAATGTAGCTGGCGGCGGCGTGCGGACGGCAGATTAGGGGTTAATAAGTGTAGGTAGCTGGCGGCGACGTTGTGGGGGCCAGATTAGGGGTTAATAAATATAATATAGGGGTCGGCAGATTAGGGGTACATAAGTATAACGTAGGTGGCGGTCGGCAGATTAGGGGTTAAAAAATGTAATCGAGTGGCGGCGATGTGGGGGGACCTCGGTTTAGGGGTGCATAGGTAGTTTATGGGTGTTAGTGTACTTTAGAGCACAGTAGTTAAGAGCTTTATGAACCGGCGTTAGCCCAGAAAGCTCTTAACTACTGACTTTTTTCTGTGGCTGGAGTTTTGTCGTTAGATTTCTAACGCTCACTTCAGCCACGACTCTAAATACCGGAGTTAGAAAGATCCCATTGAAAAGATAGGATACGCAATTGACGTAAGGGGATCTGCGGTATGGAAAAGTCGCGGCTGAAAAGTGAGCGTTAGACCCTTTAATGACTGACTCCAAATACCAAAGGGCGGTAAAAATCAGCATTAGGAGCCCAACTCTAAATCTAGGCCAGTGTTTTTTATTTTTTTAGTGTTAATTATTTTTGGTAAACTTAGATTTTTTAAATTTTTCGTAGGATTTGGGTTTTTTTAGTTGTTTTTTTTAGTTGTAATTTAGATTTTTAATTTTTTTTCGTAGTGTTAGTTTTTTTAAAATTTGTAATTTAGATATTTTAATTGGTAGTATTTATTTATTTTATTAGATTAGTTATGTTTGGTTAATTTATAGTTTAATGTTAGGTTTATATTTATTTCACTGGTAAATTTTTATTTATTTAAATAGAGTTATATTGTAATTTTAATTTAAAGTTAGGGGGGTGTTAGGTTTAGGGGTTAATAGTTTAATTTTGTGTTTAGCGATGTGGGGGCCAGCAGTTTAGGGGTTAATAGGTTTATTTAGTGGCGGAGATGTGGGAGGCCGGAGGTTTAGGGGTTAATAACTTTATTTAGTAGTGGCGATGTCGGGGAGCGGCGGAATAGGGGTTAATAGCTTTTTTATAGTGGTGGCGATGTCAGAGTGCAAGATAATAGGGGTTAATAACTTTATTATAGTGGCGGCGATGTCGGGGTGCGGCGGAATAAGGGTTTATAACTTTTATTAGTGTCCGCGATGTTGGGGGCGGCAGATTAGGGGTGTTTAGACGTGGGGTTTATGTTAGGGTGTTTTTTTCCCTATAGACATCAATGGGGTTGCGTTTACGGAGATTTTTCACTCCACACTTCAGGTGTTTTTTTTTCGAGTACGATCGAGTTGATTTCCGGCGATGTCTGTTCGCTTGCTCAGAGCAGGCGGACAGGTTATGGAGCAGTGCAGTGACGTGCTGTCATAGGAGGCAGGGGAGGCAGCGCCTCCCCTGTCCTATGTGTGTAATTACACTCACTTTATTTATAATGTTAAAAATAAAAAATATATATATTTTTTATTTTTATATATAAATTTTTTTTAGGTAACCAAGGTACCCCCCTCCCCCCCCCCCCTCTGCCGCCTGCCACCCGCCAGCTAGAGAATGTGCCACCCAGTGGCACTTAAGTCTCTGTCTGCAGCCCATACCGTATCTTATAGAGGCTGCTCTCTAAGCAGCTGCCGGAGTGTGATGTCAGAGCTCAGCTCACTGCTCCATGTCTAAGTGCTGCTAGAGACTGCGCCACCCAGTGGCACTTAAGTCTCTTTGCAGCCCATACAGATCCTATTAGAGGCTGCTCTCTAAGCAGCTGCCTGAGTGTGACGTGGGTGTCAGAGGCTCAGAGCTCACTGCTATTGGAGGCATGCTCCAGTAGGACTGGCGGGAATCAAGGACAAGAAGAGAGAAGAGACCGGAGAAGACAGAAGAGCTGAGTGCTGAGCCTGACAGTGCTGAGATGGACCTGCCCTGGATAACGGTAAGTAAAGTATTTTATTGCCCTGTTTGTGAGCCAGGCAGCCTACAGGTCTACAATGACAATCTAGAGAGAGTAAGTTACACTATGGTACTGTACTGGTGCTGGTGTAATTTTATTTTCTCAACTTTTTTTTTTCAACTTTTTTTTTTCTTGCGACCCCCCCCTCCCCCCCCGCGGCCCCCCCCTCGCCCCCCCGCGGCCCCCCCTCGACCCCCGCGGCCCCCCCACTGGTACATGACAGTTTTAAATCAGAGCATTGCCTTGGTAACCTGGGACAGCACTCTGATTTCAAACTGTCATTTCCTGCTGAGAGGGAAAGAAGCTGCCTGTGTGTGTGTAATGCAGTTGCCCGGTGCCATAGTGTGAAGTGCTCAGTCAGACAGTGTCACCATGTCTAGCAGAGCTGCAGATTAAAGGTATGTGCACTGCTCAATTTGCTTGGTAATGGTACACCACTGCTGACTTCAGAACCTCCATTTCATCCCCTGTGTCTCCCCCACCCCTCCTCCCCTGTGTCTCCCCTCCACCCCCCCTCCCCTGGGTCTCCCCTCCACCCCCCCTCCCCTGGGTCTCCCTCCCACCCCCCTCCCCTGTGTCTCTCCCCCCCTCCCCTGTGTCTCTCCCCCCTCCCCTATGTCTCTCCCCCCTCCCCTATGTCTCCCCCTGTATGTTTCTCTCCCCTCTGTCTCTCTCTCTCCCCTCTGTCTCTCTCTCTCCCCTCTGTCTGTCTCTCTCTCTCCCCTCTGTCTGTCTCTCTCTCTCCCCCTCTCTCTCTCTCCCCTCTGTCTCTCTCTCTCTCTCCCCTCTGTCTCTCTCTCTCTCCCCCCTCTGTCTCTCTCTCTCCCCCCTCTCTCTCCCCTCTGTCTCTCTCTCTCCCCCTCTGTCTCTCTCCCCTATGTCTCTCTCTCTCCCCTATGTCTCTCTCTCTCCCCCATGTCTCTCTCTCTCCCCCATGTCTCTCTCTCTCCCCCATGTCTCTCTCTCTCCCCCATGTCTCTCTCTCTCCCCCATGTCTCTCTCTCTCCCCCATGTCTCTCTCTCTCCCCCATGTCTCTCTCTCTCCCCCCTGTCTCTCTCTCTCCCCCATGTCTCTCTCTCTCCCCCATGTCTCTCTCTCTCCCCCATGTCTCTCTCTCTCCCCCATGTCTCTCTCTCTCCCCCATGTCTCTCTCTCTCCCCCATGTCTCTCTCTCCCCTCTGTCTCTCTCCCCTCTGTCTCTCTCCCCTCTGTCTCTCTCCCCTCTGTCTCTCTCTCTCCCCTCTGTCTCTCTCTCTCCCCTCTGTCTCTCTCTCTCTCCCCTCTGTCTCTCCCTTTCTCCCTCCTCCTCTGTCTCTCCCTTTCTCCCTCCCCCTCTGTCTCTCCCTTTCTCCCTCCCCCTCTGTCTCTCCCTTTCTCCCTCCCCCCTCTGTCTCTCCCTTTCTCCCTCCCCCTCTGTCTCTCTCCCCTCTGTCTGTCTCTCTCTCCCCTCTGTGTCTCTCTTTCTCTCTCCCCCCCTCTGTCTCTCTCCCCTCTGTCTCTCTCTCCCCACTGTCTCTCTCTTCTCTCTCTCGCCTCTGTCTCTCTCTTTCTCTCTCCCCCCCTCTGTCTCTCTCTCCCCCTCTGTCTCTCTCTCCCCCTCTGTCTCTCTCTCCCCTCTCTCTTCTCTCTCTCCCCTCTGTCTCTCTCTCTCTCCCCCTCTCTTCTCTCTCTCCCCTCTGTCTCTCTCTCTCTCCCCCTCTGTCTGTCTGTCTCTCTCTCCCCTCTGTGTCTCTCTTTCTCCCTCTACCCCTCTCTTCTCTCTCTCTCCCCTCTGTCTCTCTATCCCTTCCCCTCTGTCTCTCTATCCCTCCCCCTCTGTCTCTCTATCCCTCCCCCTCTGTCTCTCTCTCTCTCACTGCATCTCTCTCTCCCCCTCTGTCTCTCTATCCCTCCTCCTCTGTCTCTCTCTCCTCTCTCTCTCTCTCTCTCTCTCCCTTCTGTCTCTCCCTTTCTCCATCCCCCTCTGTCTCTCTCTCCCCCCTCTCTCTCTCCCTTCTGTCTCTCCCTTTCTCCATCCCCCTCTGTCTCTCTCTCACTCCCATCTGTCTCTCTCTCTCTCCCCTCTCTCTCTCCTCTGTCTCTCTCTCCCCCTCTGTCTCTCTATCCCTCCCCCTCTGTCTCTTTATCCCTCCCCCTCTGTCTCTCGCTCTCTCCTCTCTCTCTCTCTCTCTCTCTCTCTCCCCCCTCTCTCTCTCTCTCTCTCTCCCCTCTCTCTCTCTCTATCTCTCCCCCCTCTCTCTCTCCCTTCTGTCTCTCCCTTTCTCCATCCCCCTCTGTCTCTCTCCCCCATCTGTCTCTCTCTCTCCCCTCTCTCTCTCCCTTCTGTCTCTCCCTTTCTCCATCCCCCTCTGTCTCTTTCTCCCATCTGTCTCTCTCTCTCTTTCTCTCCCTCTGTCTCTCTCTTTCTCCCTCCCCCTGTCTCTCCCTTTCTCCCTCCCCCTCCTTCTCTCCCTTTCTCCCTACCCCTCTTTCTCTCTCTCTCCCCTCTGTCTGTCTCTCTCTCTCCCCTCTGTGTCTCTTTTTCTCTCTCTCCCCCTCTGTCTCTCTCTCCCCTCTGTCTCTCTCTTCTCTCTCTCTCTTTCTCCCCTCTGTCTCTCTCTCTCACCTCTGTCCCTCTCTTTCTCCCTCTCTCCCCCTCTGTCCCTCTCTCTCTCCCCCTGTCTCTCTCTCTCTCTCTCTCTCTCTCTCTCTCTCCCTTCTCTCTCCCCCCTGTCTCTCTCTCTCTCTCTCTCCCTGTCTCTCTCTCCCCCTGTCTCTCTATCTCTCCCCCTCTGTCTTTTTCTCTCTCTATCTCTCCCCCCCTGTCTCTCTCTCTCTCTCCCCTCTGTCTCTCTATCCCTATCCCTCTCTCTCTCTCCCCCTCTCTCTCCTCTCTGTCTCTCTCTCTCCCCCCCTCTGTCTCTCTCTCTCCTCTGTCTCTCTCTCTCTCCCCTCTGTCTCTCTCTCTCTCTCCCCTCTGTCTCTCTCTCCTCTGTCTCTCTCCTCTGTCTCTCTCCTCTGTCTCTCTCCTCTGTCTCTCTCCTCTGTCTCTCTCTCCCTCCCCCTCTCTATCTCCCTTTCTCCCTCCCCCTCTGTCTCTCCCTTTCTCCCTCCCCCTCTGTCTCTCTCTCCTCTGTGTATCTTTCTCTCTCCCCCTCTGTGTCTCTCTCTCTTCTCTCTCTCTTTTTCTGTCTCTCTCTCTCTCTATCCATCTCTCTCTCCCTGTCTCTCCAACCCCCTCTGTCTCTATCCTTATGTGTCTCATTCTCCCCCATGGTCTCTTTGTCTGTCTCTCTACCCTCTGTCTCTCTTTGTCTCTCTCTCTCTCCTCTGTCTCTTTGTCTCTCTCTCCCCCTCTGTCTCTCTGTCTATCTCTCTCTCCCTGTCTCTCCCACCCGTTATTACTACTTTCCTTCATTCTCTTGATATCCTTTGATGAAAATCATATCTAAATATGCTCAGTAGCTGCTGATAGGTGGCTGCACAATAGATACCTCATGTGATTGGCTCACCCATGTACATTGCTATTTCTTCAACAAAGGATATCTAAAGAATGAAGGCATATCCTAGCCAGTGCCTCACCTGCCTCTGACCTCACTGCACGTCACTGGAGCAGTGGTCTTTGTGACCGCTGCTTCATAACTGCTGTTTCTGGCGAGTCTGAAGACTCGCCAGAAACACAGGCCATCAAGCTCCTTTTCGGAGCTTGATAGATAGGCCTCTTAGACGGAAACAGCTGACCACACACATACACACTATATTGGATGGAACAGGCCAAATCCACAAGGACAACAATAATATAGCAGAGACATTTAGACAGTATTATGAGAAACTATATAACCTCCACAATGACTGTAGGCAAGACAAAATAGACAGGTTCTTCTCTGACATACAACTAAATACACTAGATAATAAGGACCTCGCCAATCACACATGAAGAAATTAAGACGGCTATTAAACGCATGCCCAATGGTAAAAGCCCAGGACCAGACAGTCTAGGCATAAAATACTACAAGACATACATACACCATATGCTGGCACCCCTAACATCATTATTTAATTAATGGTTCACAGACCAAATGCTGGAAGCACATATCACAGTGTTACCCAAACAGGGAGAAAGCCCAAAAAAAACAGAAAACTTCCGCCCCATCTCCATTTTAAACTCAGATATCAAAATATATGCCAAGATCATAGCCACCAGAATTAACAGATTTCTCCCCAAACTAATTCATCCGAACCAGGTGGGCTTTATACCTGGGCGGGAGGCACTCTGTAACACGCTGAAAGTGCTACAATTAATTTCACACGCCAAAAAACACCACATACCCCTGGTTCTCGTGTCTACGGACGCCGAAAAAGCGTTCGACAGAGTCCATTGGCAATTTTTCAAAACGGTCCTGCAGAAGATGAAATTTAGTGAAACCTTCATTGATCAGATTTTTACACTTTACCAAAATCCTACAGCCCGGGTTAAAGTAAACGGTTTCTTATCAGACAGTTCCTTTATAAGGAACGGCACAAGGCAGGGCTGCCCTCTTTCACCAATTCTCTTTGCCATTTCCATAGAAGGCCTAGCTCAGAAAATTTGTGCAGACACACAAATATCAGGGATACACTCTACAACCTGCAAACATAAATTGGCATTATATGCAGACGACATTTTGTTCACTTTAACTAATATCAACACATCCCTAACTAGAACATTGACTATTTTCAGAGACTACGGACACCTTTCAAATTTCCATCTTAACCTAACTAAGTCTGAACCACTGAATATTACACACAACCCTGAAGCCCTACTTGGAATATTATTATTATTATTATTATTATTATTATTCTTTATTGATAAAGCACCAACACATTCCGCAGCACTGCCCATGGGTACAAGGATAACAGTACAATGGAGAAACAATACGATAAAAGACAAAATTTTACAGACAAATACAGGGGGAATTAAGGGGCCTTTTCCCGTGGGAATTTACAATCTAGATGGGTAGGAGGATGGGAAACGGGAGGTGGGGACTGCAAAGGTGAGAATGATATTAGTGAAGAGATAGAGGGCAACTATTCGTTAAGTGAAGTAGTTTGTTAAAAAGATGGGTGATAAGCTTCCCTGAACAGAAAGGTCTTTAGGGAATGTTTAAAGGAGGAGAGGTTAGGGGCTGACAGCGTGAGGAAGTGCATTCCAGAGGGTTGGTGCCACACGAGAGAAGTCCTGTAGTCTAGCATGAGAGGAGGTGATGGTAGAGGACGCAAGAAGCAGGTCATTGTTGGATCTTACGGGGCGGGCAGGAGTATATTTGTTGATGAGTGAGGATAGGTAGGGTGGGGCAGCATTGGTGAGGGCTTTGTAGGTCAGGGTGAGAATTTTGAATTTAACTCTGTTGTGAATGGGGAGCCAGTGAAGGGACTCACAGAGAGGTGCAGCAGAAACAGAGCGTTGAGAGAGGTGGATTAGCCTGGCAGATGCATTTAGGATGGATTGGAGGGGAGAGAGGCGGGAGAGAGGGAGGCCAGTTAGTAAGTTGTTACAGTAGTCAAGTCGGGAAATTACCAGGGAGTGGATTAGCTGTTTAGTAGTTTCAGCACTTAGAAATGGACATATTTTGGAGATATTGCGTAGGTGGTTGCGGCAGGATGAAGAGATCAATTGGATGTGGGGAATGGAGGACAGATTTGAGTCAAGCGTGACTCTGAGGCAGCGGACTTGGGGTGATGGGGAGATAGTGGTGCCGCCAACAGTGATAGAAAAATTAGAAACTGGAGTAGAGTTAGAGGGGGGAATTAGGAGTAGTTCGGTCTTAGACATGTTTATTCTTAGGTGGTGAGAGGCCATCCAGGAGGAAATGCCAGATAAGCAGTGATGTGAGAATTGACAGAAGGAGAGAGTGCAGAGGTGGAAAGGTAGATCTGGGTATCATCAGCATAGAGGTGATAGCTGAAGCCATAGCTTGAGGCACTCCAATAGACAGAGGCAAAAGAGATGGAGAAGGATCTGTTAGATAAGAGTGAATCCGGAAGAGGGCAGTGTCACAGACCCCAAGAGAGCTGAGAGTCCGTAGGAGAATGGGATGGTCAACAGTGTCAAAGGCCGCAGAGAGGTCAAGTAAGATGAGTATAGAGTAGTAGCCTTTGTTTTTAGCAGAAAGGAGATCGTTAGTAACCTTGGTGAGGGCAGTCTCAGTTGAGTGTTAGGGACGGAAGCCAGATTGCAGGGGGTAGAGCAATAAGTTTGAGGACAGTAATTGGGTTAGGCGATCGAAAACTAGTTTTTCAAGGAATTTTGAAGCTAGCGGGAGCAGTGCTATGGGCGGTAGTTTGCAGGGGAGTTGGGGTCAAGGGAGGGTTTTTTGAGGATGGGTGTGACCTTTGCATGTTTGAAGGAGGTAGGGAATGAGCCGGTAGAAAGGAATAGGTTGAAAATGTGAGTAAAAGCCGGAGTGAGGGTGGGAGACAGAGGGGGAATTAGATGTGAAGGAATAAGGTCAAGTGGGCAGGTAGTGAGGTGTGAGGAAGACAAAAAGGGAAGCCTCTTCACTCTCAGTGGTTGGGAGTAGGGTGCAGAGAGTGGCAGAGGGGGTGACTGGGAGCGAAGTTGGGAGATTGCAGGTTTGTGTGGGGATGTTTCTTCGGATGGCAAGTGTTTTATTGAAAAAATAGCCAGCAAGGTCTTGAGCACTGAATGCAGATGAGGGGGGTGGTGCAGGTGGGTAGAGGAGAGAGTTGAAAATGGAGAAGAGTTTTTTAGGGTTTGAAGAGTGAGTGGATATAAGAGAAGTAGGTTTGCTTAGTTAAGCGAAGGGCAGAGGTGAAAGAGTAAAGAATGAACTTATAGTGCAGGAAATCAGGTTCAGAGCAGGATTTCCTCCAGGCACATTCAGCAGTGCGGGAGCATTTTTGTAGGTGGCGTGTTTGTTGGGGAGTGCCAGGGCTGGAGCTGATGACGTGGGGCTTTGCAAAGTTGGGGTGGAGCTAGAATGTCAAGTGCAGTGGAGAGAGTATTGTTATAGTGGGTTATAGCAAGGTCAGGGCAGGATATCGTGGAAGTGTGGGGGAGGCGTATATGGATAAGATTGGAGAGTTGGGAAGGGTCCACACTGTGCAGATTTCTACTGGTGTGTGGGTGAGAGGGGGAAGTAGGTTTAGCATCTATATTTGGATTAAAGGTGAGCAGATGGTGGTCTGAGATGGGAAATGGGTGATAGGCAACATCAGAGAGAGAGCAGAGATAGGAGAATACCAGATCAATTGAGTGTCTATCACGATGGGTAGGGAATAGGGTGGATTGTGAGAAGCCGAAGGCGTTAGTGAGTGAGAGAAGTTTAGAGGCAGCAGGGGCGGATGGGTTATCAATAGGGATGTTGAAGTCCCCCAGAATTAGGGTAGGTGTATTTGTAGAGAGAAAGTGAGGAAGCCAGGCAGCAAAGTTGTCAAGGAATTGGGAGGTTGGTCCAGGGGGGCGATAGATAACTGCCACTCTGAGAGAGGGGGAGAGAACAGGCGGATGCAGTGGACTTCAAAGGAAGAAAAGGAGAGATATGGAAATGGAGATAGGTACTGATAGGAGCAGGAGGGGGAGAGTAAGATGCCAACACCAGAACTGCCCACTCAGAACATAACAATACAAAAAGAATTACTTGGGAGTTTACCTCTCACCAGACCCCCAAATTATGTTTCAAGCTAACTATAAAGCACTTGAAAACACCTTAGTCACAGACCTATCTACCTGGAGAAACAAATCGATCTCCTGGGTGGGCCAGATTAACGTGATCAAAATAAACATATTACCCAGATTACTTTACTTACTTCAAACCACGCCAATCCCAATACCGACAAACTATTTACACAAAATACAGACTATAATAGAACAATACATCTGGGGAGACGTCAGAAAACACTTTATCTCCCAAGAGACAGAGGGGGTCTTGGAGTCCTCAATATACATATATATAAGCAAGCAATCACCCTACACAGACTCCTAGACTGGTGTTACAATGACCCTAACAAACAGTTGGATTGTGACATCCTGGACACAAGAAATGCTTTCAGTGAAAGACAGACCAATAGCAACAACAACTTATCCACTGTTTCTAGACTTTTACACTAGCTGGGAAAAGATCCTTCATACTTCTACCAATATATCCTCAAATTTTTCCATGGAGCTACAAAGAGAAGAGACCAGGCCATAAAAAATCCTTTAGGGAAGGGACTCTTTCGGCACTAACAAAAGGGAACAAGCTTAAACCACTTGAAGTGATTAAGAAAACATACCTGACATAAACATGAGTTGGCTCTCACACTCTCAACTCAATCACTTTCTTACACACACAGGCATAAACACAACTTCACAAGACAAGTGACTCCCTTTAAAAACATATGCCTGCGAGATGCTCCCACAGCACACGCGATATCCTTACTATATAAGCTCTTACTGGTAGAAGACAAGCACATACTTCCCTCTTATACTAAAGCTTGGGAGAGGGAACTACAAATAGACATAAACTTCCCAGAATGGCAGTTAACATTTCAAACCACATAAAAAGCTTAAGTGCAGGAGTCTAGATACAAATTCCTATCCAGGTGGTACCTCACCCCTAGTAGGTTACAGCGCATATATAAATCAGCTTTGGAGAAGTGCTGGAGAGATTGCGGAGGGGACGGAACACCCACACACATCTGGTGGGACTGCCCTAGATTGGAAGCATACTGGGTGGGGGTCCTTGAACACATAGAGAAGGTAATAGAAAAACAACTACAGAATAGCCCCATAACACTACTATACTTATCCTTACCCAAACTCGAGAACAAATCGAATAGAGCCTTGACACTGGTTATGTTAAATAGTGCCAAGATGTTAATCCCGAAGCATTGGAAGTCATGAAATGCCCCAACGGTAGATGAGTGGAAACAGCAGGTAGACACTCTAATCCACTTAGAGAGGTATCACCATATTCAGCACGGGATGGATATACATGAACTTATGCTAGAGCAATGGACCAACTGTAGCAGCCGCCAAGAGTAGAGAGCAACAGGACTGCTAAATAATTGCAAAATAATCAATAATCACCGTACCTACCACACCACCCACTATACAAACTGGACAATATTACTCATCCACACAACATGATATAAGTATAGGCCACAGTATCTAATTAGAAATCCAGTAACTAGCAACGTAGGGACCAAGAAATATGGATAACAAACCGGAACACACATCAGAATGAGAGGCCCATGCTATCCTGAGATGTTTTAAGAACCATTTCTAAAAGTCTGTTTTTTTCTTCTTTCCTTATATTTTTATTTAACGTATGTTCATAATGTTAGATTGGCTGGAGTGCCCACCTTGACATTAATCTTTGACTCTAACTCAGAACAATCATTCATAGACGCTCTAAAGTTATCAATTACATACTGTGTAAAGCACTGGTTAACATCGCCACATATACCGATTGTAAATTCAATATGTTGAATAATTTTTACCATTTGTTTGATTGCTAATAACGCTCTTTTGAAACCTTAAAAAAAAAATTTTTTAAAAAATAGACAGCTAAATTTTTAAATGAAAAATATAAATAAATAAATACAAACTTACCTGTGAAATAAAAATAAAACCTAAGTTTACACTAACAAAACCTAACATTACTAAAAATAAAAAAAACTAAGATTACTAAAAAATTAAAACTACAATTACAAAAAATAATAAATGCTAAAATTACAAAAAATAAAAAACTACCATTACAAAAAATAACGAATGAAATTATCCATAACAATTAAAAATTAGTCCTATTCTAATACCCCGTTTAAAAAAAAAACAACCTTATCCATAATAAGCTACCAAGGGCCCTTAAAAGGGAATATTGTAGGGCATTGCCCTAAAGTTAACAGCTATTTTGCAAAAAATAAAAACAAACACCCCGTAACATTACAACCCCCCACCCTCCAAACCCACAAAATAAAAATAAACCTAATCTACCCATTGCCCTGAAAAGGGCATTTGTATGGGCATTACACTTAAAAGGGCATTCAGCTTTTTTTCGGCCCATTAAAAATTAAAAATGAATGAAGAAAAAACCACCCTAAAAATTAAAAAACAAACCAATACAAAAAATAGCAAACAAAATTATCAAAAAATATAAAAATTATTCTTATTCTAATACCACGTTTTAAATAAAAACACCCCCCAAAAAATAAAAATCTATAATAAACTACCAATAGCCCTTAAAAGGGCATATTGTGGGGCATTGCCCTAAAGTTAAAAGCTCTTTTGCTAAAAAATTACAACAAAACCCCATTAACATTACAACCCCCCCCCAAACCCACAAAATAAAAAAAACTAAATAAATAAAAACTTATCTACCCATTGCCCTGAAAAGGGCATTTGTATGGGCATTGCCCTTAAAAGGGCATTCAGCTCTTTTACTGCCCTTAAAAGGGCATTCAATTCTTTTTCGGCCCATTAAAATAAAAAAAAGCTCTAATCTAAAAAAACAAAACACCCCAATAAAACAAAAAAAAAAAATACCTAACACTAACCCTAAAATCGATACTCACAGTTGCTGAAGTTCGGCGGAAGCAACTTCATCCATCGCGGGACCGGCATGTTCTATCTTTTTCATCCCTGCGGAGGCAGGGCGGTCAGAGGACGTGCGGAGGTCCAGACGGAGTTCCATCTGTTCAAAGTGGAGGTCCTCTTCATGCGATCGACTGCTGCACACTGAAGATTGATTGCAAGGTACCCCTTTTATATTGGGGTACCATTGCATTCCTATTGGCTGAAAAATTCAAATCAGCTAATAGGAATGAGAGCTGCTTAAATCCTATTGGCTGATTTGAACAGCCAATAGGATTAAAGCAGCTCTCATTCCTATTGGCTGATTCAAAGCAGCTAATAGGTGTTAGGTTTAGGGGTTAATATAGTTTAATTTAGGTTGCGGGGTGCGGCAGTTTAGGGGTTAATAGGTTTAGTTAGTGTTGGCGATGTAAGTGTAGAGCGGTTTAGGGGTTAATAGGTTTATTTAGTGTTTTCATTAGTGTTGGCGATGTGGATGTACGCCGGTTTAGGGTTTAATAGGTTTAGTTAGTGTCGGCGATGTCGGGGAACTGCGGTTTAGGGGTTAATAGGTTTAGTTAGTGTTGGCGATGTGGGGGGCGGTTTAGGGGTTAGTAGGTTTATTTAGTGTTTTAGTTAGTGTCGGCGATGTCGGGGAACTGCAGTTTAGGGGTTAATTGGTTTAGTTAGTGTTGGCAATGTTTGGGAATGGCATTTTAGGGGTTAATAGGTTAAGTTAATGTTGGCGATGTGGGGGAACTGCGGTTTAGAGGTTAATAGGTTTAGTTAGTGTTGGCGATGTTGGGGAACGGCGGGTTAGATTAGAACAATGAAAAAGATTAAGGTGAAAGGATTTCAGACGAAACAACATGACGGACTTCCTGTTAGGGGGTGGAGACTACTGGCCGCAGGTTGCAAGTCGGCGTGCTGGCTGACTACCATCATTTTTTCCCCCTCTCTTTGCTCTATTGCCCCAGACCCTGGGGTTTTTTGTGGGGCCACGGTGAGGACGTCGTGCAGGAGGAAGAAAGTCTAGAAGGCCTGTAAGGCCAGCGGCAGAGCCGCATACCCGCTTTTAACGGTTAAAGTGTTCTTTATTTTTTCACTCTAAACACCTGCAAAATATCAAGAGATCTCTCTGGGTTTTGATGCCTATCTAAAGCATGTTGTGAAGAGCGTACCCCTCATATCACAAGTTGAGACTCGGCAAGAATAAAGCTGGGAGTTCATAATTACCGTGATTCCGGTGATCCCGGGGATACCTAGGAGCCTGTGTAGCGGGTCGAGTGTCACCGCCTGGTCTGGTGACGTACCCCCGCGAGAGCCGCCCGGGTGCGGCGGAAGGATCCGTTTCTAACAGCCCACGCTAAAGTTCCGGAAAGGCCCAGAGTGCTTGCAAGGAGGAAGGGGGTCACAGCGTTCATGCAGGTGTCGAGTGACTGTCTTGGTCATGCTGCAAGAGTAGCGGTGGTCGAAGCCAGGAGAAGGCGCCCCGGGCCTGAAAGCAGATCTTTCATATAACCGGCACTGGACGTGTACAAGCCTGAACTGCAAGTATACGGGTTGAAATTAACATCTTCTTATCTCTAAAAGGAAACGTGTTTCTGCACTAAGCTAAAAGGGTCTAAAAAAGGAAAAAAGGGTTAAAAGCATTATAGAGATAAGTTTGACTGAATTTATTTCTTGAAAAGATTGACTCTGAATTAAGCTGAAGAATTGCATAAAGGGTGGATTATACCTTTTTTTTTATGGCAATGATGTTTGAGGCAATGTGAACTGAGTGACTTTGTTCTCCTCTGTCCACAGAGGAAAAGGAAAAGAAAAACAAAAACTGTTTGGTCCTGGTTTTTTCTTTTTTTTCTCTCTCATAATTTTTCTTGTTTTTTTCTTTTTTTTGTTGGTCTATGGTTTTGCATAAAGGAGAGCATAACTGGGTTAAGTGACGATCTATGCCCAATACGTATATGGTATAGTTTAAATTGACATAAAGAGGGTCTAGAACTTTTCAAAGAAGGGAAGAAAAGGGGAAAAGAAAGGAAAAAGAAAAAGTTACAAGGCAGTTTTCATTTAGCTGTAGTCAAAGTTGGAAGGTTAAGATTTGACCAATATTGTCGCTATTTGACTGTCTAAAATAATATTTTGTGTTGTTTTTTTTTTCCCATAGAGACTAATATTACTGTGGTTCATCCCTATAGAGTATAGGCTGGCTTTTCCAGCAAATTTGCACATTTTTTCCTACACACACATAAGCACTATACACATCAACATAAACTCAATCTTATTTTCCAGGAATCTTTTTTTTTTTCGGTACACACACATCACCTCAACACACAATAACACAAATTTAAATCTTACTTTTTAGGAAATTTTTCCTATCTTTACACATTTTGTCTCTTCCTTTTTTAAATAGGATATACACTGTCGCACATCAGCAAAATCAATAGCTGTATGTTACACTTCACTGGGTTTTTTGTTTTTTTGTTGTGTTTTTTTTTTTTTTTTTTTTTTTTCACAAGTTTGAGATTATTTATATCACTTGGTATTTTCTCTCCTTTTTTCTATTTCACCAATGGAAAAATGTATTACTAACAAAAACTCTAGTTCCCCAAAAATGCCGGCAAAATCTAAAGATAAGAGAACTAAGACTGCAGACACTAGCGTAGACATTATGTCAGATTCAGTTCCATTAGTTATAGACACCCAGGCCTTAATTGGTCAATTGGCGGCCATTTTCTCACCCCAGTTTGAGTCTATCAAGAAAGAGTTAGGCGTGATATCTACTGACATTGCAACACTCACTTCAGAAATTAAGCATTTTTCAATTAGATTAGTTGAAGCCGAAGAAAGGATATCAGCAGTAGAGGATCAGACAAACACGCAGCAAGGACTTCTTAAGAAACACGAGGATATAATAGGCAATATGCAATTGCGCCTGGAGGACCTGGAGGATCGTTCCAGGCGCAATAACATAAGAATTATTGGCCTTCCGGAGCTCCCGGAGTTTGAAGATCTCATGACATTCACCTCTAAGACCTTACCACAGGCCCTGGGTATGCCATCACATTTGTTACCCCTGATTGTGGAGAGGGCACATAGAACCGGTCCCAGGAAAAATGTTGAGAACGGGGCTGCCAGACCAAGAATGATTATCTTCAGACTCCTGAAGTTTCAGAATAAAATAGAATTATTGAACCTTTTTAAGAAAAGGAAAAATGAGCCGGTGATATTCGGTAACAACAAGATTTTGTTGTTTCAGGATTTCTCCAGTGAAACTTCTGCTAAAAGAAAAATCATGTCCCCATACTGTACTCAGTTAATAAATAAAGGTATAAATGCATGGTTGATGTATCCGGCGAGAATTATAACAGATGTAAAAGGTAGCAGACAAGTATTTAATGAAGTAACTGAAATTATTGAGTTTTTAAAAACTGTGGGATAACAAAGTCATGTTCAGAATGTGTATCAAAATGTCTGCACTTTGATCTTGATGTTTAGAGTGAAGGCTTATGGTTGGATTATGTTCCCTTTTTTTTTTTTTTTTTGTGTTGTTTTGTTTTGTTTTGTTTTGTTTTTGGTTTTGTCTGCCTTTTTGAGGATAAAAAGAGAGAGGGAAGGAGAGAGGAGGAAGAGAGAGAAGAAGGATAAGGAAAGAGAGAAAAACCAGGAAGATGAATTGTAGTAAACAGGATGACAGATAGTGTGAGGATTTTATCCTGGAATGTGGGGGGGATATCATCCCCAGTGAAACGTAAACTTGTGATTAAAATTTTAGGCAAGATGCAGCCTGACGTGGTTTGTTTACAGGAAACCCATTTATCTGAGATGGAAGCAACTAAGTTAAAGATTAAATGGGTTGGTGAAGTAATTTCTACTAAAGGTTCAAATAGAAAATGCGGCGTAGGGATCTTATTACATAAACAATTAGATTACAAAATAATCAAGATAGAGGTTGACAGTCAAGCGAGATATATCTTACTTCAAATATTAGTTAAAGATATAAAGTTTGTAATTTGCAACATATATGCTCCAAATAGATTATCAGTGGATTTTTGGGAGAAAATCCAAAATAAAGTATTTCCATATAAAAATCAAAATTTAGTAGTCTGTGGAGATTTCAACATGACATTAGATCCTGAGTTGGATCGATTCTCACAAAGAAATATAGCTAGTAACAGATATATGTCAAAATATTTTAAGAAATTTTGTAATAAAATGAAATTGGTAGACATTTGGCGGATTCAAAATCCTGATAGCCTCAGATACACTTGCGAATCACGTGCACATAGAACATTTTCCAGGATAGACCTCTTTTTAGTGTCTGAATCTCTCTCTATTTTTCAAGTAAAGCCTGATATTGGAGAGATCCTGATATCGGACCACGCAGTAATTTCCTTAACAATTTTACTGAAGAATATAGGCAATTCCCAGAATAGGGTATTTTCTTTTCCTCGGTCTCTATGTTCTGAGCCCAGATTTTGTGCATGGCTACAAATGAAATGGCATGAATATGTGTTGGATAATGCAGAGTATAGAAATAAAGTTGAAATCTTCTGGGAAGCAGCCAAGGCTGTCCTTAGAGGAGAGATTGTTGCATATTTAAACACCCGTTCAAAAAAGATTAAAGCTAGGGAAGCTGCATTGGCAACAAGTGTACAAAAGAGATACATTCAGGTTCAACAGGATCCTTCACAGCAAAACTGGGACAGTTATATCCTTATTAGGAAGGAAAGAGATCTCTATTTAAAACAAAAATCGATAACGGAGGAACTAAGATTAAATAGATTTTATAGGGGTTTCCATGGAAGGTCAGCGAAATATCTAGCGAGTCTTACTAAATGCAGAAAGAAAAAAAACTTTATACCGGTCATTAAAGACAAAGAGACTAGACATTATGAAACAGGGAAAATTTGCGAAATTTTTGCTGCCTATTACCAGAATCTATACTCCACAGTAGAAATAAACTATGATAATCAAGAGAGATTTTGGTCAAAAATAGTGACCCCAGAAAGTTCAGAGGATGACTTAAAGACATTAAATGAACCTATAACTAAAGAGGAAATTAGTAATGCTATTGATAAATTAAAAGGTAACAAAGCAGCTGGCCCGGATGGATTTCCATCAGAGTTCTATAAATGTCTAAAGGAAGAATTAGTACCAATTCTAGAGCAGCTTTTTAATAAATATTACACAGACAATACGCCGATCTCAACTTATTTTTCAATGGCCAATATCTCCCTTATCTTGAAGAAAGACAAGGATGTAGAGGACCCAGCCTCCTATAGACCAATATCGGTCTTAAACTCTGATTACAAGATTTTAACTGCTATTTTAGCTAGTAGGTTCGCGCTATGCTTACAAAAACTTATTCACCCTGATCAATCTGGGTTCATGACCAATAGAAATTCCAGCAAGAATATACGTAAATTAACAACCTTTTTGGATTATGCATGGAATCATGAGCAGCTAAATAGAAGACATGATATGGCAGTTTTAACATTAGATGCAGTTAAAGCGTTCGACTCCATAGTATGGGAACACTTATTCACCTCATTAGGAAAATTTGGGATCAGAGGTAACTTTGCACAATGCATTCATAGAATTTACTCAGATCCTATTTCGTATTTAGTGGTAAATGGGACTACTTCTTCTAAAATCCTATTGCAGCGCGGTACCCGACAAGGATGCCCATTATCACCTCTACTGTTCAATATTGCGTTAGAACCATTTGCGATTCAGGTGAGAAAGTATCTAACTGGGATCCCATTAGGCTCATCCTGTTTGAATATATCACTTTATGCGGATGATATACTACTTTTTATAAAAGATCCACAACAATCCATTCCCATCCTGATCCAGCTCCTGGATGAGTTCAGCTCTTTCTCAGGATACAGAGTTAACACTGGGAAAAGCGAACTGATGATTGTAGGTAAATCCTCTCCAAGATTTTATATAAATGCTTTTAAAGAGGTGGAGTCCATCAAGTATCTAGGCCTAGTTTTGCATAAAAATCCTAAATATTGGTATATTGATAATTATACCTCTCTATTTCAAAAAATTAAAGTAGACTTGCAACTATGGTCCTCTTTCCCGTTATCTTTAACGGCGAGAGTTAATTTAGTTAAAACCATTATTTTCCCACGGATGTTATACCCTTTACAAAACTTACCTTTATTTTTACGTTACAGTGACGTAAGGAAATTGTGTTCTCATTTCTCGAAATTTATATGGGGGGGAAAAAAACCGCGTATATCACTAGCGAGATTAACACAGAAATCATGGGCTGCCGGGTTATCATTTCCAGACATTAGATTATATAATATCGCTTCATTAGTGAAATTTGTCATTGATTGGCTAGCTGAATCAAACATATACTCTACTTTTGATGAAGAATCTTTTATGATACAGCCGTTTGCATTGGCAGCTGTAATTCATTGTAAACCTAGACAGCTACCTTCTAATGTTTCTACTTTGATTACATTTAAAAACATAGTCCTTGCTTGGCAGAAATTTTGTAAAATATTAGAGGTAGACTTTTCTTTCTCGGAATTTCTCCCTATTCTGGGAAATCCACTTTTTTTACCTGGCATCAATCAGAGGTCCTTTAAGCTATGGGCAGAAAAAGGTTTAAAGCGTGTATGTCAAATATTAGGCCCGGATGACTTAGTATTACAAGGAGAAATTTTGTTTGCTTCATTTAATTTACCCAGGTCTGATTTATTTGCATTTTTTCAGATTCGCCACTTTATCACTGCACAAAATTGGAAGTTGCCTTTGCCTATTGTGTGGTCCGATGTCAGGATTATCTTACAAAGATTTATCTCTGGTGTAACATCAATTTCATTAATGTATGATATTATGTTGTCAAAGCAAACCCAAGGCTTTGTGGATAAGATTTGTAATTTCTGGTTGCCATTAATTCCAGATATAGATCACGATAGAATTCACCAGAGTTTTAATAGTTTGGATATGTGCCAAATTCCTTCAAATTGGAAGGAATCACATATGAAACTTTTAAATATTTTTTTTCTACATCCAGTGAAAATAGCTAGATTCTATCAAGCCGGATCCGCAGAATGTCCAAGATGTCACTATCAAAACGCAGATCTGTATCATATGTTTTGGGCCTGTCCTAAGATAAAGCAGTTATGGCAAAAAATCATTTACTGGTTCAATACCATTCAGAATTCATCCGTCTCCCCCACATTCCAGGATATCGCCTTATTATTTAAGACATCCAGCAACCAAGATTATCGTTGGGTATACCCTTTAAACATTATAATTTTAGCCATAAGACAGTGTATTTTAAAGAGTTGGAAAGCGAGAAGAGCTCCCCCTCTATCTATTGTTTTCCAGACGTTACAGGAGCAGATTATATTTGAATCTTATCATCTTCAGACTCTTTCAGAAAAAAGAATTAAAAAGTTCTTATATGGGTGGTATGCTATTATTAAGACATACTCTCCAGCTATCCAAAAACAGATATTAGCTCCCTTCTTATCCTCTATTAGTTTTATTGAGATGGTAGTATTAGAATTATTTCCATATAATTGGATCAGGAATCCTGCCGAGGTATAAATACAGTGAGCAGGTGGGTTAAGTATGTTTTTTTTATTTATTTTTTTTTTTCTTTTCTTTCTTTTTATCTTTTTTTTGCGATGCTTTATTTTTTTTATTTTTTTTTATTTTATTTTTTTATTTATTTTTTTATTTTTTTTGTTTCATTATCCCCAGCCCCTCCTGGCTAACCCCATGAGGTGGAAAAAAAAAAAAGAAAAAAATGCCGACAAATGATTAATATATGTTGTTTCTCAGATTCAGGTGTCTTGTATTGTTTATAAATCTTAGAATCTGATAAGTAATGTAAATGACAAAATGGCAAGACTTTTGTTTATTGTACAATCTATTTTAAGATTTGTTTATTGTCATTTTTTTTGTTGTTGTTTTTCTGTGCGGCATTTAATAAAGAGATTTATAAAAAAAAAAAAAAGAACAATGAAAAATTCCAAATATAAATAAAGAATGGATCTGAAAATTCAGAAACTGATTTGTTCATTTTCTGAATTTTTGGGGATTTTAGTTATGGTGCCGATTCGGAAATTCGGATTCATTCAAATTGCACATGTCTAATGTATATATATGTCTTTAAATACATACAGTACACATATATAAACATATACAACCCCAATTCCGAAAAAGTTGGGACAATATGGAAAATGCAAAAAAAAAAAAGTAATTTGAAAATTCAGTTCACCCTGTACTATATTGAAAACATATTATTAACACATTATTTGATGTTTTACTTTGTGAATTTAATGTATTTTTGAAAAAGTACACTCATTTTAACTCTGATGACTGCACATTATATACATACACTTTATATACTTACACACATATTTATATATATATTTAAAGCTGTATATGTATGTATGTCTATGTTAAAGCCCTTTGGCTGCCTTTTTTCCCTTACACCTGAGATCTCATATCTTTGAGCCTTTATAACTTTTGTGTGCAATATTTTTTTTAATATTTTTTATTATATGGTGTTACAGTAGTTATGATAGGTTTAGGAATTGTATCCTAGGGGATAAAGTCACATGATACAATCATAATAAAGTATATACTTGTATTGTTTCTGAATGTATTAAATGCATACAACATATTTTTAGTTGTGTTTTAAGTCACATAGTTGTATAGATTCAGCAATAAATACTTATTCTTTGCATGTATGACAGATAGACAAACAGTAAATGTACAAGTATTTAGTGACTTATCCGTTTAAGTATATTAATGCCTAATGAAGATGTATTGAAGGGAGAAAGGCTTATGCTGTTTCACAGTGGTCACGGTGTAGTGCACACTACACTGTGTAGTCTGTGTGAGTCTCAATCACGCGGTGGAGCAAGGAAGAATACCGCATTCCCTCTCAGTCCAAGCCAGGCTGTGCAAGTGAACTCCGCCTCCACTGTCACCACGTCATTCGCACCCACATACAATCCCATAGGATAGCAACAGCCATTTAAGTCATTAGTAATTGGTTGATTTAGCCACCTGGCCCTGAGTTCAGTAGAGTGGCCCTAGGGACTCAAAATTCTGCTGCCCCTTAAAAATCTGCTGACCTAGGCACCGGCCTTGTTGGCCTATGCCTTAATACGCCCCTGTAAAGGTCAGAATATTGATCTTGATATTCAGGCTTTTATGTGATTTTTTTTTTGCTTTTTATGTGTCAGAATATAATTTTCCTTTATTTTTTATTTTTAATAGAATATTCTCACTTTTATTTAATAGACAATAATAATATTTTTAATGAATATGAAGTGCAATAATTTACAGATGCATATAGTATGTATTTATGTATGTATACAAAGAGAGAAGCGCTCTACCAGGAATGAACAACAACCCAAAAGCTTGTTCTATAGCAAATCACCACCTAGGAGCAACCTCTTTTAGCCCAGTTGTGCTTTTCATAGAGCAAAATTTTCCTGAAGTATATCAGTCTGATGCCGCAGAGTAAGGACTGTCTAGCCCCGAAATGCCAGGCAATACTCCTTTGAGCAAAGAACATGACAACCCCAGATGATCGTTTCAGCCTTTTATATTTATGTATGTTTTATCTTATTTTTAAGTTAGTACAGTGATCCAATATGTTCTTGATATATGATAGCTGGTGTTTCTAATTATACATGCTTTAGTTCTACCTTAATTTAATTATGTGTTCCTGTTATAAACATAGGGTACTATATTGGATGTGTGTTTCAATTTAAATAGTGTAGCAATAACACAGATTTCATATGTATAAAGAGGTTGTCTGATGCGTGTATATTAGAGAGTGTGATGAGAGTGGGAAGTGACGTCACCGGATGGGGGCAGGGCTTAGGTCCATTTTTGTCTAAAAATGGACCTAAGTGAGATCAATGCTACCAGATGTATATTTCCATGCTCTGCAATAAAATAGTGTTGTACCCTCTTTGCTGTGTCCTGCATGTCATGACATAGTGTCAGAAGTCCTTGCCTGTGCTTCTGTTTCCTGATTGATGACGATGTCGAAGTTTACCCCACCTGAGCCTTTTGACTTCTCTCAGCCTGCAGCTTGGCCCACATGGCATCAGTGGTTTCAGCTCTTCAGGATTGCTTCCAAGCTGGACAAGGAAAGTGGTGAAGTACAAGTTAATTCTCTTTTATACTCTATGGGGGAAGATGTGGATCCAGTTTTAAATGCCTTTACGTTCCAAGAAGTGGAGGAATTTGACTTTGAAATAGTTATGAACAAACTCAGTGTCCACTTTGCGCCCAAAAGAAATGTGATTCATGAGAGGGCTTGTTTTCACAAACGTGTCCAGCGTGTGGGAGAATCTGTGGAGTCATTTGTGCACAGCCTGTATGAACTAGATGAATTATGTGAGTTTGGTGTTGCTAAAGAGGAGCAAATCAGAGAAAGAATAGTTATAGGAATTGCAGATGCTGAAGTCTCACTGAAGCTACAGTTGGAGGCAGATTTAACATTGGATGGGGCTATTAGGATGGCCCGCCAGAGTGAACTGGTGAAAAAGCAAAGTGCTGATCTGAGGTCTGAGAGTATTGTGGATGAAGTGCAGCAGTTTAGGAGGGCTGCTAGTGAAAGGCACAGTGTGAGCGGTAGACCAGGGCAACAGATAGGCCCAGAAGCGGATGGGCGCAGCATGCCCGCTGCACATGGTGCAACCGTACCCATGATCAGAGTGTCATATGTCCCGCTAAAGACAAAAGATGTAGAAAATGTAACCGAATGGGCCATTTTGAAGTGGTGTGTAAAACTGAATATATTAAGGAGATGCAGGTGGATAGCGACCAAGAGGGTCAAGAAGTGTCCTTTGTAGGGTCTGTTGTTGAACGGCCTGGTTCAGATGAAGATTGGAGGGCTACTCTTACTGTAATGGGAGCCAAAGTTGCCTTTAAGATTGACACAGGAGCAGACACCACTGTTATGTCCCTTGCAGCGTTCATAAAACTGCCTCGACAGCCTCAGCTGGCGAAAATTACAACAAAAGTCCATAGTCCTGGTGGCCGCATTGATTGTGCGGGGAAATTTCTTGCCAGCTGCGAGTACAAGCAGAGGAAATTCACCCTGTGGGTGCATGTGATTAGAGGTCAGTGTGTTAACAACCTATTGAGCAAAAAAGCAGCCTGTGGTTTGGCACAAGTCGCCAGAGTGAATCAGATTTCAGAAGATATGTTTGGTGAATTGAACCTACTGAATTGCAACCCAGTCCGAATATCACTTAAAAGTGACGCAGTCCCATACAGCATTACCACTCAACGTAGAATTCCATTCCAACTCATGCCTCAAGTGGAGAAGGAGCTTCTGTGTATGAAGAATATGGGAGTTATTGAAGAGGTTGTTAAAACAACTGACTGGTGTGCACCCATTGTGCCTGTTGCGAAGAAAAATGGGAAAGTACGCATCTGCGTAGACTTGAAAAGGCTGAATGAGGCGGTGAAGAGAGAAAGATATGTGCTGCCGACACTTGAAGACATAGCTCCGAAATTGGCTGGGGCGAAGTTCTTCTCAACACTGGATGCTTCCAGCGGCTTCTGGCAGATACCCCTAGATCCAAAGTGCCGCAAACTGACTACCTTTATTACACCAGTAGGTTGGTTTTGCTTCTGCAGACTCCCATTCGGGATATCCTCTGCTCCGAAAATCTTTCAAAGAGAAATGAGTTCTCTCCTAAGAGACCACGTGGGCATGGCAGTCGTCATGGACGACATCTTAGTGTATGGGTCTACATTGGAGGAACATGATCAGCGATTGAGCTGTGTGCTGCAGACTATCAGAGAGTTCGGGCTGAAGCTAAATACAGAGAAATGCCATTTTAGGAAAGCTGAGTTATGTTACTTTGGGCATATCATCAATGGGGATGGCATCAAGCCAGACCCAGTGAAAATTTGTGCCATTGAACAGATGAAAGGTCCTTCTGATGTACATGAGCTGAGACAAATATTGGGCCTTGTAAATTATGTGGGCAGGTTCCTTCCAGATTTATCCACTATACTACACCCTATCACAGAGTTGCTAAAGAAATATGTTGCTTGGGTCTGGGGTCCTTCACAGGAAGAATCTTTTATGCAGGTCAAGTCCCTGCTGGGGTCTGCCCCAGTGTTGGGGTTCTACGACCCTTCCAAAAAGACTGTGGTTAGTGCTGAGGTGAGCAGTTATGGGTTCGGGGCCGCCCTCCTGCAGTTGAATGAAAACAAACTACAGCCCATCGCCTACTGTTACCATACACTAATGGCTGCTGAGTCAAAATACGCCCAAATTGAGATAGAGTACCTGGCTGCAGTTTGGGCCTGTGAGCGCTTTCAGCGTTACCTAGTGAGTTTAGAGAAATTTAGTCTGGAGACTGACTATAAACCGCTAGTCCCTCTAATCAACTCCTATGATATTGACAAAACACAACTAAGATGCCAGAGACTTCTAATGAGCCTGCTCAGGTTCAGCGTTCAGGCAGTGCATGTGCCGGGGAAACAACTGGTTGTGGCAGATACACTATCCAGGCTCCCGCTGGCTGCTGCTGAAGAGTCTTCAACGGAATTAGATGTGAAAGTGTATGTAGATTCTGGTCTCCAAATCCATCTCTTCAGGGAAGCTAGAACAAATAAGAAAAGAGACATATTTAGATACAGACCTTCAAGAAGTTATAAAGTACATAAAAAATGGTTGGTCCGAGAGTCGGGCAGTCTGGGTATCTTTAAGTTCTTACCAGTCAGAAAGGTCGCAGCTCAGGGAGCTGGATGGGTTGGTGCTGTTCCAGGACCGCATTGTTATTCCTGTCAGCATGCGGCTGGAGATGTTAAACAGGATTCATGATGGCCACTTAGGCATTACAAAGTGCAGAGAAAGGGCAGCTACGGCAGTATGGTGGCCTGGGATCAGTTCTGACATCGCAAGCCATGTGTCTAAATGTGCCTTTTGCCGGGAATGCCGGCCTACTCAGAGAAGGGAGCCCTTGTGTAATAGGCGGGATCAGACTGATATACTACAGGAAAGTTTTACTCTGTGAAAAACATTGCTGGGCTAAAAGAAGTTGCACCCAGGTGGTAAATCGCCATAGAACAGGCTAACAATGGTATTGAGCTGGATGTTCGTTCCTGTGAGTGCATTTCTCTCTGTATGTATTTAGTCTCCCTAAGGGAAAAAAGGGGCAACCAGACGTGGACTCCTTGCTCAGTGTGCTTAGAGGAATATGGCTACACCTCACTGACGAGGCCCAATGAAGGCCGAAATGATCGTCTGGGGTTGCTGTGTTCCTTGATCAGAGAAGAATTACCTGGTATTTCGGTGCTGGACTGACCGTAATAGGCGGGATCAGACTGATATACTACAGGAAAGTTTTACTCTGTGAAAAGCATTGCTGGGCTAAAAGAAGTTGCACCCAGGTGGTAAATCGCCATAGAACAGGCTAACAATGGTATTGAGCTGGATGTTCGTTCCTTTGAGTGCATTTCTCTCTGTATGTATTTAGTCTCCCTAAGGGAAAAAAGGGGCAACCAGACGTGGACTCCTTGCTCAGTGTGCTTAGAGGAATATGGCTACACCTCACTGACGAGGCCCAATGAAGGCCGAAACGATCATCTGGGGTTGCTGTGTTCCTTGATCAGAGAAGAATTGCCTGGTATTTCGGTGCTGGACTGACCGTAATAGGCGGGATCAGACTGATATACTACAGGAAAGTTTTACTCTGTGAAAAGCATTACTGGGCTAAAAGAAGTTGCACCCAGGTGGTAAATCGCCATAGAACAGGCTAACAATGGTATTGAGCTGGATGTTCGTTCCTGTGAGTGCTTTTCTCTCTGTATGCATCAATTTGCACTAGCCCTGCAAACCCTGCTGACTCGCACTGCACATTTGGACCAAAGTGTTCCGCAAGTTATGGCTGCTAATGTTACCGCTGCTGCACCTAGTCCTACCAGGAGCATGTCCGGTTCTGCACCTCTACCTCAGCGATATGGAGGTGATCCTATTCAGTGCAGAGGGTTTTTGAACCAGGCGGGCATTTACTTTGAGATGTTACCTCAGGCGTTTCCCTTTGACAGAGCTAAGGTGGGATTTCTCATCTCGTTACTCTCTGACACAGCTCTTGTCTGGGCTAATCCCTTGTGGGAGACTAATAAACCTGTGATTTCAAATTACCCTGAATGTGTGGCCTCCTTTCGAAGGGTATTTGATGTTCCGGCTCGCTCCTCCTCTGCTGCTAAATGACTCATGTCCATTCAGCAAGGTACGAGATCTGTTGCTCAGTATACCATTGAGTTCTCTGATGCGATTAAAAACTAAGTTGCTGCCAGAGATTTACCAGGGGATCTCAAGGCTTTGGTGTATTTTTTAATACTTATTGACATCAGACTCAGAGAGAGGCCCTCTTTCAAGGAGCGCTTGCAGAAGCCTCCTGTTCCATTGTCTCCTACGTGTTCGTTCCCACCCATGTCTCCCTCTCCTCCCATGCCTCCTGGTCCCGAGTCACCAGGTACTGCTGAGCCGATGCAGTTGGGATTCACGCATCTCTCCACGGCAGAGGGGGCCTTTAGGAGGAGGGAGGGGCTCTGCCTCTATTGTGGGTTACAGGGCCACCTTTTGAAGTCTTGTCCGACGTGGCCGGAAAAATGCTCACACCAAAGGTCCTGTCAGGGGCAGACCTTGGGTAGTTTATCCTCATCCCCGGAAATGCTAAAGGAGAAACCTTTGGTCACGGTTGTCCTTTCTTGGGTGGACTCCTCCATAGTCACCCAGGCTCTTGTTGACTCCGGTGCTGCAGGCTATTTCATTGACAGTGCTTTTGCATCAAAGCACTCCATTCCTGTTTTGCCTCAGTCCGTTCCACTTGCTATTGAGGCCATTGATGGCAGGCCCCTTCGGTCCGCACTCGTTACTCACGAGACCACTCCGTTATCCATGGCTGTTGGGGTTCTCCATTTTGAAACCCTCCAGTTCCAGGTGATAAATTCTCTGCATTTTCCAGTTGTTCTGGGTTATCCCTGGCTCCAAAAGCACAATCCCAGTCTCGACTGGCGCAGGTCCAAAATTTTGTGGTGGCCCGCAATGTATTTCCACTTGTCTTTGGAAATCAGTTAAAGTCTTGTGCACTTCTTCGGTATCTCAATTTCTAGAGGAGTACCAAGAGTTCCTAGACATTTTTGACAAGGTGTGTGCCGGTACGTTGCCTCCTCACCGGTCTTATGATTGTGCCATAGACCTGCAACCCGGAGCCATTCCTCCTCGGGACTGGGTTTACCCTCTGTCTGTTGTGGAGAATTGTGCTATGGAGGAGTATGTTTCCGATGCTCTGTTGCGGGGGATAATCTGCCAATCCTGCTCTCCTGCAGGGGCTGGCTTCTTCAATGTGAAGAAAAAGGGTGGCGAGTTAAGACCATGCATCAATTATAGGGGTCTTAATCGTCTTATCATTAAGAATGCTTACCCTATTCTGCTCATTACGGAACTCTTTGACCGCCTCAAGGGAGCTACGGTCTTTTCTAAACTTGATTTGAGAGAAGCGTACAATCTCGTTAGGATCAAGGAGGGCCACGAATGGAAAACAGCATTTAACACCAGCATTATGAGTATCCTGTAATGCCCATTGGCCTATGTAATACTCCTGCTGTTTTCCAGGAATTTATTAATGATGTCCTACGAGATATGTTGCAACAGTGTATTGTGGTGTATTTAGACGACATCCAAATACAATCACCCACACTTGAGGCTCATCGTTCTGATATTACATGAGTTCTTCAGAGACTTCGTGAGAATGGCCTGTTTTGTAAACTTGAGAGTTGTGAATTCCATCAGACTCATGTAACCTTCCTAGGTTATGTTATCTCCATTGCAGGGTTCTCCATGGATCCTGACAAGTTGTCTGCAGTTCTGCAGTAGCCTCGCCCAGTTGGTCTTCGGTCTATTCAACACTTTTTTGGGGTTTGCCAATTACTATAGAAAGTTTATTAAAAACTTGTCTTCCTTGGTCAAACCTATCACAGACATGACCTGTAAAGAGAATGATCCACTCCATTGGTCACCTACTGCTATTAAGGCCTTTGATAGTCTTAAGACTGCCTTTGCTGCCGCTCCAGTTCTGGCTCATCCTAACCCTGCCCTGCCTTTCGTTCTTGAGTTCGATGCGTCTGAGACTGGAGTAGGTGCCCTCTTGTCTCAACTTCCTATGCCTGCCGGTTCCTTGCATCCGTGCGGTTTCTTCTCTAAGAAATTGTCTCCAGCAGAGTGCAATTATGAAATTGGCGACAGGGAATTACTGGCCATTATTTTGGCACTCAAGGAATGGAGGCATCTTCTCGAGGGTACTAGCGTACCAGTGCTCATTCTTACTGACCACAAGAATTTAACTTTTCTATCTGAAGAAAAACGTTTGTCACCCCGACAGGCCAGATGGGCGCTCTTTTTGTCTCGGTTTAATTATGTGGTTTCCTACCTGCCTGGTAGTAAGACTGTTAGGGCTGATGCCCTCTCTTGACAATTTTCGCCTCTGTCCAAAGAGGAGTCTGTACCTACTCCAGTTATACCTCCTGACCATATTTTGGCTACCATACGTACTAATTTGACTTCTCCCTTGGGGGAGGAGATCCTGGCTGCACAAACCAATGCACCTCCTGAGAAACCTAGTGGTAAGTGTTTTGTTTTTGAGAATCTTCGAACTAAACTGTTGCAAACTTACCACTTTACTAAAGCCGCAGGTCACCCAGGCAAGAACCAAATGATTTGGTCTGTCACTCGATAATTCTGGTGGCCAGGTCTTCGTTCTGATGTTGCTGCGTATGTTGCCTCCTGCTCAGTTTGTGCACAGAATAAGACTCCTCAACATCTTCCTTTGGGTCTTCTTCAGCCTATTGCTAATGGCGTCCTTGGACACATCTTTTCATGGACTTCATTGTCGAGCTTCCTGTTTCCAATAGCAATACTGTTATCCTTATGGTGGTTGACCGTTTTTCTAAAATGTCACATTGCATTCCCTTAAAGAAGCTGCATTCCGCTCAGGACCTTGCTTCAATTATTGTCGGGGAGGTCTACCATTTACATGGGTTACCCAAGGAGATAGTGTTGGACCGGGGTAGCCAGTTTGTCTCTAGATTTTGGTGTTCCTTTTGTGCTCAAATGGGGATCCAGCTTTCCTTCTCTTCTGTCAGTATATGACCGGGTTATAATACAATATATTTAATAATTATTCTTTAAAATAAAACCCAATAAAATGTATATACAAAACCATAAAATTAATGTAAATTCCTAAATTCTTTATATTAGTTAAAATTTATAGACACATTGAAATATATTTGTTGAAAACCAGATGAGAATCAAAATTATACACGTTTAAACTGTTATAATATGCTATGCAAAGATCAGAAAAATTACCTTATTTATTAACCTTATTCACAATTGAATTTCATTAAAATACCACACTGAGATACCAAGGTATGGTTTGCTTAACTTCCAGACAAATATATTTAGTCAACTTAGCTCACAAAATATTCTATTTAACTCTTATTAAAACACCAAGAGTTATATATATTCTTAATGTAAACAGGCAGTTTATATGCCAATCTATCTAAGCTGAAACAAATTCTTTATTAGCAATACGGTAAATTCAAAAATATATTTATATGGCTACAGTTATAAATTACTTGGCAAACAAAAGACAAACTTAAAGCTATGCAAGACTATGGATGCAAGCTGAGATATAAAATGCTTTTTTAAACCTCTTTACTGCAGCAATAATGAATAGATTTGTTTTAAATATTACCTATATTTAGCAATTTCTTATACTTTACCAAAAATAACCCAAATCGATATTCAGCTTCCAATATTTCTCAACAGGCCCAATTCCCCTCAGAATACAAAAGAAGTATTTTGCAATGTGGATAAGAAGAGTAGCCCAATTTTCCTTATAGTGACCGGGTTCCAAGCAACAAGTTATCAGTCCAGTTCAGCAAAAGTCAGCCAACCCAGACTATCTCCATGCTTGGGGTTAAATCATGAGATATCCCCACCCCTTTTTGTTCTGTACCATCATTGGTGAATTGGTTTGGCCCTTAAAGAAAACTTTTCCTTTCATTGGTTCCCTAGGAATGCATGGTTGCTAGGGAAACACATCTTTGTTAACAACCAAATGCCTTGGCTGTAATACTGGATTTAGGCCATTGGGGGCAGCAGACAGAGACAAACAGTTTCATTCAATTATATCTATACAGTAAAAACATTTCTTTAAAATGTTTATTTAAAATACTATAATTTATTGCATTAATAAAACTCACTTGTCAGTATCTATATTTCATTTTGTATAACAGATAATTTACAATTTGATATCAAACTCCAATATTTCCTTAATTTCTATCTTAAAATAGAAAGTATCCACATATATTTGTGTTTATGACTAACGACATCTTGTTTTCCTGTAAAACAAAGGGAAAAACTGTCAAATATGTATACATCTATTTGCAGTATTTATCTAATATGTTACTATTAGTCATTGACTTTTACGTCCACAAATATCCATTTGTATGTTTCCAAAAATACAGAGATTAAAGGACCAGTCAACACAGCACAAAACACAAAACCAAAACCAAAATAAATATACAGCCACATAGAGGATTAAGTTTATAATGTATATGAGCATTCAAAATAAAAACTTAGATAGTAAAATTATTATAAAACTTACTTTTCTCCTGTCTGTTTTACCAATTGTTCTGAGGCTTGTCCACCTCCCACGCCTAGAGGAGGATGGGCTCACTGTGAGTGACAAATTTTATCTTCCAATCCAAGATTAGCCTATTTGCATTTTTTTTCCACCATTGTGTGCATATGAGTGTGCACGTGAGCCCCCAGAGTGTGCACGTGACTCCTTCCTCACACGTGCACTATTGCCTTTATAAATTACAAGCAAGCACAGCATGAAAGGGAGCTGCTCCCCTTGCATAAACATTTTCACTATAAAAAATAATTTACATTTTTTTAAAATTTATAATGTTCCCATTTTATAGTAAGTCTGTGTAATTTTGCACTTCAAATTACTTATTTTATAATTATCATCCCTAGTTTTAATTATAGGCTACCCATGCTACATATCTATTTATAAATGTATATTTTATATAGTCTTCCATTGATACTCGGCAGGCAATATGGGTATTTAAATAATGGAATTTATATTTTTTATACCTTAGAAAGCACCCTACTTGCTTTTATAATTAGCAATTTATTTTTATATTTATAGGCTAACCCTGCTACTTCTCTTTTTAACATTTATTTTTCATAAAGTCTTTCACTGATACTGTGCAGGCAACTTGGATCTTGAAATACGAGAAATTTTACTTATCGTACCTACAAAAACACTATTCTCTTTTTAAGGCTAACCCTGTTGCATATCTGTATGTAAAAATAGTTAGAACTCAATTTCATGCAGATATTTTCCGTTTGTTATTTCCACCTTTGCATGTAAGGCTATTTTTATCTGTGCA